>NW_022640004.1:501-1219 GCF_010583005.1 Odontomachus brunneus | reverse complement strand
TTTAAGTGAGACAGTCCATATTTTTGCTCAAAATTTGCTTATTATATTGTTATTATTTGTTGAGTGTGTATAGATGAATTATATCGCACTGGTTACATCGTTATTTTACAGGTTACCAGCATAATAATGCTTACGAGTGTAGCTTTGATAACCTTAATATGTATTGGCATAATTTACTTAATTCCGAATTATCGGAAGCGGTTACGATTCGTTCAAATGGCAAATGCATTACCAGGTCCAAAAACGCAACCGATTATTGGCAACGCCTACTACTTTCTTCAAAGAAGATTTGACAGTAATATTAACGTTTATATACTTCTCAATATTACAGACGGATAATAAAAATTTTGCAAAAATAAAAATAGAAATTAGTAAAATTATAGAGGAGTTCAAATTGGCATCTAAATCATTCATCATATAAATTCAATTCACAATGAAGCTACTGAAGTGTGCTAATCACTTAAAAAAAAATAATTAAGGACTTCTTATAAAAATAAATCATAAAACGTAATATTATTTCAAAATAAAATTATTTGACGTTGATTTATTAAAAACTATAATATCATTAAATACAGACAATTGCTTAACAGTAATATATTTTTGAAGTATAAAAAATTTTAGAATTCTTGAACAGTTTATCTTTGCTCACGGATACTTACCCGTCTCCATTTCGATATTGGTTGGCCAATAAACTATTTATTTGTGTAAACGAACCGGA
>NW_022640004.1:0-308 GCF_010583005.1 Odontomachus brunneus | reverse complement strand
TAAATTAAAAAAAATTTTGGTAATTATCGACTATAGGGGAAGCAGCTCCAATCACCTTGATTTTGACATATGTTGTAGAGGTCACCCTCCGAAGATTTTAGGCGGCGCTTGTTGTTTGTTAAAAAGTTATGAACAGAAAAGTTTGAGTAAATTAAACGTAATTATTGGACATTTTTCGATCGAACGTCTCTCTTGCTACATTTTTCCTTAAAAATAAACTATACATTGCAATACGGTAAATAATGTATATACGCGGGGGAGTGGCTCCACCCCGTATTTCGTTGACAAATTATATATATATATATATA
>NW_022640003.1:10183-10686 GCF_010583005.1 Odontomachus brunneus | reverse complement strand
TAAGTTTCTGTTAATTCATGAACGATTATGGAAAAAGAAACGATAAGAAGTAAATAAGAGAATTCGATTCTGTGAATAGTACATCAAGCGACACGGTAGTGTTGCGAAGCCAAGTGCAAGCGCGAAACGGCCGTGTATACTAACGCCGAGACAGTAGTTGAATACACACCAGATTTCTTGTTTGACTACCCTTATAGAAATATCATACTAAGCATCATTGATTAATTACTTATTTTCAGTATTAAAAATACAGTATTTAGTAATATTCTGTGATTCAAATACAGCTTTTAGTACTCAAGTATTTCAATATTTAATGTTACAAATCCTACCTTATGATTGACTTCAATATTTAAATATTGATATATAATATTTCGTCCAGTGATAAAATACTTACGCAAAACATTGTCAATATTTAAATACGAATATATAATACTTTGCAAAGTGATGAAATACTTACGCAAAGTACTGTTAAGATTAAAAGTATTAACCCAGACAAAATACAA
>NW_022640003.1:5902-6213 GCF_010583005.1 Odontomachus brunneus | reverse complement strand
TAACAGACTCACGTCAAAATGACGTAAAAAACTGGTCATAACTGATCGAATGACATCAAGTGATTAAATAACGACGTCTTAAAAACATCTTTTTGTAACATCTTAATAACGTTTCTGTATAACGTCTTAAAAACGTATTATTGACGTTTGGAGACGTCATAAAACGTCATTAAGTCGTCTAAAATGTTGTCATCGATCTGTGACATTAGACTATCATTTTAACGATATTCTCACGATATTTTTTATCATTCTTTGGTTATTTTTTATCCTGAATTTACTTAGACTTGGATGTCATTTTGACGTGTCTGCTA
>NW_022640003.1:5529-5820 GCF_010583005.1 Odontomachus brunneus | reverse complement strand
AGAAGCTTGCAGCAACATTGCTACAACGTTGCAAGATTGCATATTGCAGTGCAATGTTGCAGAGACTTTGCAGTGACATTAATTTGCAATATTACTTTAGCAATATTGCAGTAATATTTAAAAAAATATTACGAATATAATATATTTTATTTATTTACTAGTTATTTTTGTTACTTGTATTTCAAACGTTATTCAGTAATGTTTTACATTAATAATACTTATGGAATAGTACTTAGAATAGCACTCGTTAGTGGCAATCATTAATTTGTCTTATTGCATATTTTTTATACT
>NW_022640003.1:5156-5362 GCF_010583005.1 Odontomachus brunneus | reverse complement strand
ACTATTGTTTTAAATAATATTTTTTAAAAGTTTCTCTCAAAATTTAGTAATTTGATTTGTTTAATTTAGATTTTCTTGGATTTTTTAATTTTTTTTGTTGGATTAATCATTATAACATTTTGTTAAAAATGTAAAAGCAATTATCACTGATTCACTACGGCTGTTTACGATAATTCGAGTTGGAGTAAGTACGAGTTAGTTTCACC
>NW_022640003.1:4562-5114 GCF_010583005.1 Odontomachus brunneus | reverse complement strand
CATCAATATTCATCGCATATCGAATGTTGCATTGTTTCAATATGTATCAGCAATTTACCCAATAAACAACAAGTAAAAATTATGTAATTATTGGTGTTTGCTAGATATGTTATAATATACTGTGAAAACTATAAGAATACATTATATAAGTATGAATTGTAAAGACATCGTTGGAGTCATCAGAGTCACCGCGTGCGCGCTCAATCGTCAGGTTAAGCAACAGTTGCAATGCGGTCAGGACATGGATGGGTCACCAGTGGTATACCGCTTGGGATTGAAATTATCGCACAAGGATTCACGAAAGTTTGGAATGTGTTGACAACCTTCCGATATCTAATAGTTTATGAGACATGAGAAAATTAGGTACATAAATATACTTTTGTAAACATTATGATTTTCTCATTTTTCCCCTTCGCATAATAATTCTCAGTATTTGATTACTATCAATATTTAACAGTGATTTTATTATCAGTATTCACCAGAAATTAAGTACTGGCCAAAAAATTACTGAATTACTGGTAATATTTAATCACTAATAATTTTTCAGTATTT
>NW_022640003.1:0-570 GCF_010583005.1 Odontomachus brunneus | reverse complement strand
TATTACTCGAAAAGTTCTTAACGAAAAAATATTTTATTATAGCGTTTTGGAAAGCTCTCGAGATGTGCTATAAGAATATGCAATGAAAACTGGGGTGTTCCATTTAAAAAAATTAATGTGACCTTGACCTGACCTTCGCTACGCAACCCATGGTCAAACTGATGTGATCAGTAAATACATCTTTTTAAACGCCACAACTTTTATCTGAAACATTTTTTTCTAAAATGCTTAGTTTTCGAGATATTTCACCGGTCCGGGACTTTTTGAACACCTTGTACATGTTGACAGTTCAAGCGCTAAGCGTACTTGGATCCTCTTTCTGTACGTAGAAACCGCGTGCCCAGCATCGTTGCCGTGACGGTCACTGTGAAAAGAATAACGTGTGCACGAGAGAAAGAGATGGAACGTCATATATACGTCATCTACCTCCTTCTGTTACTCGTCGCCCGACGTTCAGATCGCACACGTACACGGACGCATATACGGAGCTTTCCATTTTCATATGCTAGCGAACGGCCCATCTCTCTGGCCTATGAAATTGACTCGCGAGCAATCGTCCATTTTCTTCGC
>NW_022640002.1:9796-10712 GCF_010583005.1 Odontomachus brunneus | reverse complement strand
CATTACGATAACCCCAAGCGCAGAAAATCATGGGGAGTTCCCGGCCATGCTTCCACGTCGACGGCCAAACCGAATATTCACGACTCCAAGGTCATGCTCTGTATTTGGTGGGACCAGCTTGGCGTAGTATATTATGAGCTGTTAAAACCGATTGAAACAATCACAGGCGATCGGTATCGAACGCAATTGATGCATTTGAGTCGAGCATTGAAAGACAAACGGCCGCAATACAACGAGAGACACGATAAAGTGATTTTGCAGCATGACAATGCTCGACCCCATTTTGCGAAAGTGGTCAAGACATACTTGGAAACATTGAAATGGGAAGTCCTACCCCACCCATCGTATTCTCCAGATGTTGCTCCCTCTGACTATCACTTGTTTCGATCAATGGCACACGGCCTGGCTGACCAGCACTTCCGGTTTTATGAAGAAGTAAAAAATTGGATCGATTTGTGGATTGCCTCAAAATATGACCAGTTTTTTCGACGCGGGATTCGTACGCTGCCCGAAAGATGGGAGAAAATAATGGCCAGCGATGGACAATACTTTGAATCATAAATGTATAACCGTTTTTTTACAATAAAGCCTCGAATTTCGGAAAAAAAACGGCAGAAGCAAAGCTGTACACCTAATACATTCTGTAAAGCATAATGCTTAATAAGATTATTACATCGTAAAATATTGGTTGCATCCAGTTTGTCCAAGCAAACTATATCCTCGTAATCCGTATCCAAGGTCTCGATAATCAGGTTACTTTTTACATTGTCGTCTAGAAGATTCACCAACCATTCTCGCTTTTCACACCCCTTTACGTATACGAGTGAGAAGGAAACGTCTTTATGTTCTATATCGCATGATTTGCCAACCACAGCTGTCGTAATCAAATACTTGGCTCTGCTGTATGCAACGATCT
>NW_022640002.1:8352-9786 GCF_010583005.1 Odontomachus brunneus | reverse complement strand
TTTTCACACCCCTTTACGTATACGAGTGAGAAGGAAACGTCTTTATGTTCCATATCGCATGATTTGCCAACCACAGCTGTCGTAATCAAATACTTGGCTCTGCTGTATGCAACGATCCCGTCATCCCATCGTAGTCCATAATGATTAGCTATCAGCCAGTATGCTCTCGATTTGTCAGATTTCGTGAGAAGATGCCATGGTATTGGACTAGTAAAGACATAATGGGAGAGAGCAGATCCATTCCTAAGTATCGCTACTTCCTTTAAAATGAATCTTTTTCCAACGACGAATCCTTGCAAGTCTACAAATATTGGTACGATCATAGTGAAGTACTCCTCGATACGTTCGGGAAAGAAATGTCATGTATAGCCATTTGATGTTTTCTATTATTCTTTTCTAATACATACTTTCCAATGTTAGTTAATTTTGCGCATTAATTTGGTTAGTGGGCTATATTCAACTACACATGCAGGATCAGACAGTATGCGTTAGTATTCGCTGGTATATTCTCTCTACACTCAAATTCTATTTGCATATCTACAGTGGCACTCTTGACAGATTCATTTTGACGCGAACAATCGATAACCACGAAAGGACCATGCTTTAGAAAGTCGATAGTTGTTAACCATATCTCAGCACTGTTGTATCCATAATACGATTTGCGGAAACGGCTATATATATCATAAAGTGTTGCATATCTGTTTTTTACAAAATCCAAATTCATATCATCGTATGAATAACACTCTGAATTTAAATAGAGCTTCACGTTGATTAAATTGCAGTTGTCGAATTGAGTTATATTTTCCGACGTGACATTTTTTCGACTAATCTGAAGGGCAAAGATAACATATCGCGGTTTTTCCAAATTAGTGGCTGTTTTGACGGTCCACAGATGTATGGTCGTGCTTTGCAGCAGAGGAAATTCATGCAGATTCCATGAACGAAGCTCATACTCAGGTATCGACCATTCTCCAATGTTCTCAGTAGGACAAGTTTATTGATATCATTCAACATTACGTGAAGCATTCGCCATTCTATCTTGAATCGATCTCAGGTTGCAACGCTGAAGATTTATGTAAACTGTTGTTGTCACTGCGCGACCGTAATAAAATTAATTCGTGACGCGCATTAATTACTACACGCTTGTAGTCTTCGCAGAATCCTAGCAGCATGCTAAATGATACGCAAAAGTTGAAGTATCCATCTGCCGAAACAGCGTCAGTCGTATTCCACACAGCATTTTTCTAGATAGCATTTTTGATCGAAGATAACGATACATAGTTTTTGAGCGTGGAAGTTATTCCTACGTTTCTGTTACGATCAATCTCTGCATTATTCAGTTCGTAACGAATCTCATCAAACATAAATGCAACGCAATTACGTCTCAATATTACAGTCACACCATCGGCTTTCGCTTGTTTCGTTATCTTCCCC
>NW_022640002.1:259-2292 GCF_010583005.1 Odontomachus brunneus | reverse complement strand
AAACAATATGTGAAAGAGCGTTTCACAAAATTTGCGACTGATAATTTGCGCGACTTTGCGAGCAAACAATATGAACAAAATAATACTCTTTGTATATCTGCCGATCGTCAATTCTTTGATACAAAAGGGATCCAAATACGACATGTAACATGGCCGGAAGCCTTCAATGACGCTGCACACAAAAATTATGTAGATGAGAATTTTAAAGTGTAGAGAGAGCAGATTGGAAAGTATGTGAATGAGAATATTAAAAAACGTTGAATATTAAAACGTTGAAAGATCAACTGGAAGAGAATATTAAAACGTTGAAAGATCAACTAGAACAGAATATTAAAATGTTGAAAGATCAATTGGAAGAGAACAGAAACGTTGAAAACTGAACAGGAAGTAATCAAGGCGAAAAACATACAGAGTATGAATGATCTTCATAAAAACATCAATCTGTTAGTTATATGATACAAGAAATTTAACACAAAAAGAAAAATATTAATATAACAGAAGAAAAATAAATCTAAGACAAAAAATACTGATACGAAAGTAGAAGAAAGTAAATCTATGAAAAAAGATTAATAAATAATAGAATATCACAGTTAAATCAGTATACACATAGACATAAGCACGAGAAAAGTCATCCCATAATGGTGAAATATAAATAAAATACAATTATAATTCGATAATACCTAATCACTATATTAAATTAAAAAATATAAAAAAATACGTCAAAATTAGCGAAAAGCGTAAACTTTAACCTTCTTGGGACAAGGGTTAGAGTTGGAATTTTTGACAAAAATTTTTAATTTTGAGTTTTTAGAACAGGCATCACTAGAAAATGCCTGGGGACTAAATTTTCAGCGAAAACGCTTCTACTATGAAAATTTGGTTTTGCGATCATTGTCTCAGCACCATACCTTCCATCCCATTTTGTCAATAGTTTTACATCTAGTTTTCTGATTGCGAACATTTTCCATCGTTTTGCCGAATACCGCATTGTTCATCAATTTGTACAAATTTTTCTCAAATAGTTGCACGCGTTCTAAATTGTGTGTTTAATTCGATATAATCGCGGAGCCATGGAGACTGAGCAAATTGAAGCACGCCATATATCTTCACGATACGAAGACCATGACGCATGCACTGCTGCAGATTGTGATAATGAATAACATAACGTTATTTATTGTATAGCGTCGCAAGAAGTTTTTCCTGTCTTTTGCCGGGTGGTTTATCACGCGTTGGGCAAAACGGTAGGTCAGCGTGTGCGTCATATAAATCTTCCGGATACTCCAAGTCAACCTCGAGAATATAACCTATGGGCGAATCGATAGCGTTTGAAGATATATCAAATTTTGAAAAGTCTGTAACCCATTGAAATTCAGCGTAAGGCAGCGGTTGACACATTGCCCATCCGTACAAGTTGTTTACGTCAAAGTACATCATGTACGACGACAATTTCGATGGATCGTAATGTACTTGTTATTGGCTTGCGCGTATCTATCGGAACATTTACTCAACCCACCACGTATACCGCGTTCAATGAACATGAGTATATCAATGTCAGTGAGCAATTCAAAATTTATGCCGGTATGTTTCAACATTGCATCCCACGTAAAATCTGGCAAAGTATAATAATACGCAGGATCTAATCCATAACTTGCTATATAGCTGTCGCGAAAATTTTCAAAAATATCGGCCAATAACAAGACATTAGTCTTCAGGTACAAATCGCTGTATTCGCCCAAAGTTCGAATCGTTGCCAGACGTTTGTACCGTACGCGTAATCGCTCTCGGATACCGAATCGCCCGTCAACAAACTGTAAAACGATTCTCGCGGCGGTAAACACACATCCTGCAGCTTATCCACGCAATTCACGTATTCGTACGGAAAGCCACCCTTTCGCGTCAATAAATCGGATAATTTTGGAAATTCAGAATGTAAAATTTTTAACTTGTCTTTGTCAAGGAAGGAAGCTAATTTATCGAGACTGCTGCTGAGAAATTTGTACGAATCGATGAAACGCAATTTTACAATATTTTTA
>NW_022640002.1:0-249 GCF_010583005.1 Odontomachus brunneus | reverse complement strand
AATAACAAGACATTAGTCTTCAGGTACAAATCGCTGTATTCGCCCAAAGTTCGAGTCGTTGCCAGACGTTTGTACCGTACGCGTAATCGCTCTCGGATACCGAATCGCCCGTCAACAAACTGTAAAACGATTCTCGCGGCGGTAAACACACATCCTGCAGCTTATCCACGCAATTCACGTATTCGTACGGAAAGCCACCCTTTCGCGTCAATAAATCGGATAATTTTGGAAATTCAGAATGTAAAATTT
>NW_022640001.1:9515-10801 GCF_010583005.1 Odontomachus brunneus | reverse complement strand
CAGGCCGGCGACGCAATACTCTGGAGCGGTATTTCGCAGAAGGCCTAGGACCTCAGCGCGGCCTTACTGGCAGCATCAATTGAAGACACGACTGGGCCTTCAGTTGCCACGGGGTCCTTTCGCCTTGGCCCCCGACCTTGTGAAGAGGGTGCCCTCCGAGCTGCTCCACAAACTCCCATCCTTCCCTCTATCCCAAGGGCCACGAGAGGAAAAGAGTGAGGACAAGCCGCACCATTCCGATCGTGATCCCAACATCCTTCCCAATCCGGAGGTACTGGTGGAAGGGAAGAGTGAGGCCGAGCCGCACCACCCCACCGCCAGCCCTCCGTTCCTCTCCCAGGGACCGCGAAAGGAACAGAGTGAGGACAAGCCGCACCATTCCGATCGCGATCCCGACACCCTTCCTTACCTGGAGGCACTGGCGGAGAGACAGAGTGAGGACAAGCCGCACCATCTCGCCACCAGTCTCTCATCCTCCAAGCCCCCCTTTACCCCAGCTCGGGAGCCCCCTCGCGAGGAGGAGGTCCGGTCGACGGGACTTCCTAACGCTGGCGTAACTTCTCAAGATCCGAAGCCTCGAAGAAAGACTCGACGAGCCGGCAGGAAAAACCAGCTCCGGCGGCTGTTAAGGAACTTTTACGTGGACTGCAACACGCCGGGAATCGGCACTAATTTCAGACAGGACCAGAACAACAACCCGGTCCTGACCCACGGGACTGCCGCGGGAGACAAAGCTTCATTAGTTGCCTCAACGGTCAGGAGAATCGGACTGAGGATAACGGATAACCGACCGTACGTGGGTCCCCGATACCGTATTGCATGGTGGCGGTTGCGCCCTTTGAGGTTGGACCCTGTTGTCTACCCGGCCAATATCTCCCGGATCCAGGGCGACCCTTGATACGAGGCGTATATACAGAGGAGGCAATAGGCTCTCTATCCGATGTAAACCATCGGCCTGAAGCGGCGGGAGGGTATGCTAACGTACCGGAGAGACCCCTTCCACCACCATCGAGAGGCCACCCAGCCGGAGCTGCTAGAATACTTGGCCAGCATCCCTGATCGGAGGTGTTGGCAGATCAGAGCATTTGTGGACCAGAGTGGCGATTTGGTCCTTTGCACTTTGTGCCACTACCGTCGAGAGTCCGCGGAATCGGCTAATACGTACCGACAAATACATGGCCATTACCTTATAGTCGGCCACTGGGTTGAGCCCAAGTACTGCTCGGATTGTCGGGATCCTGTGACGGCAGACCAGCCCATGTCGGCGTGCCCAGACTGTACGGCCG
>NW_022640001.1:6558-7284 GCF_010583005.1 Odontomachus brunneus | reverse complement strand
ACAAGTCGGTAGGATTGGCGGGGGACGGGGTGTAGTGAAAGTTCTACTCCAAGGTAAGCACTGTCACATTCGCGAACTGGTGCGTACAGACGGTTGTATAAGCGGCGTAACTGGACCTTACGCCCGGCGTGTTCTGCCCATCGATGCAATCGACACGCATGCTAAACGCGTGCGCGATTCTGTTCTTGCAACCTCAAACGAAGAGCGCAGTGACGGCTCTAATCGTCGCTCGGTGAGTTACAAGGCAGAGGCTGTAATTTGGTAGGGAGCGCAATTCCGGCTCTAGTCGCTACTCGGCAAATTACAACTGTGCAGTCCATGTTACACAGGGAACGACGCGTGGGTAATGCCGGCTCTGCGTTTTGTTACCTGAGGCCGGAAGGAGCGTCGGCCTGGAATGGCGAAGGGTCCGTGTCGCAGGTCAAGATTGCATCACTAGCCTCGCCGGTTACGTACTTTTAAACACGAGGAGTTAGGGAAGATCAGGGAATAGAGAATATTTTGAGATAGAAATCTTGAGTTTAACAAAATTATATTTCTAATTAGTTGTTACATGTGTTCTCTATTTTACAATAAGTATGGTGCAATGTTATACGTTTGTTGAATCTTTATGCAATACTTTATCTGATTATTGTGTAGTAATATAATATTTATAGTTATAGTGCTTGTAGTTGGTTGAGCACGTGGTTCTTATAATATTAGGCTTAGGTCTGTTACTAAATGTTA
>NW_022640001.1:4028-4696 GCF_010583005.1 Odontomachus brunneus | reverse complement strand
TGATTTCAAATCCGAGCCAGCGACCAACCTACCCAAAGACGTATCCTAGGAGGAAGGTAGTCCGCATTGCGAGTTAACCAAGTCGCTCGAAGGAGAGCAGTTTGGAGACATTGACTTATTAGCAAAACCAATCATATTGCAAACGAGCTAATTAATTATAAAGGTGAATACAGAATACGCCACCACTGCTATTCTACGTAGTTACCTGTTGCTAGTCATCTCAAAGCTATCTCTTTAGTAGTTAGTTGTAAAGAATATAATAAACGTTTAATATATTTTCTAAACAAAAACTCGTGCTGTTCAACGGTCACTCTCTTCGCATGTTCCGACATTCCCCACAACTCCTTCTCTTTTTCATTCGCTGTTTTGAAAGACGTGTCAACATTAGCGTCGCGTCAGTGAATGAGGGCGAGATGTAGAGGATGACGTTCTCCCTTTCACTTGCACTTTTGCTTTATTTTACGCGAAAATTACCACGTCTCTTGGTATCAACATTTGTACACGACCACGTGGTCCATGCCTCGTTGACTGCGCCGCTGAATGGTGCCTCTGACGGCGAAATGCTGGGATGGACATTTGTAGAACGTTTCTTAATCGTAGAATTTTGCTATTTCGAACTTTCCACTAAAATGTCTCCTCTCATGAACTATGTAGGACAAATATAAAAA
>NW_022640001.1:229-2887 GCF_010583005.1 Odontomachus brunneus | reverse complement strand
ATACTCTGAATCCGCGACCTCGTACAAATCGAGCAAAACATATCCGCTACCGAAGCGCATGGACGCAACCTCGATTCCGCAACCGCCGGAATCACGCAAACGTCATTCAAATCCGAGCATTGGCGAAACGCATAGACACGTTCACAGAAACCCGGCGGTTTCTACCGGCGTGAAGAACGCAAGCAGAACGACCGAAGCCAAATCAGGCTACGCTCAAGCAGACGGACTGTTTACGCATATCTCGCCTACGACCACCGCTTTAGCGAATTGCAAGAGCAATTGTTGCCTACAAGATATCGCCACCATGACTATTTGCCGCTTGAAATTCCGCTGCAAGCCCTGCTTGCATCGTGCCGCGTCGTACAGCAGCGATTTAAATTACCTGCTAACCGGCGATTAAATTGACAAGAAACCGAACATCAATAGACGAATTCGCGTTTCAAGAAGCGACGTGACAAAACGACTGACCGCGTCCCGCGCGTGAAACCGTGCGAGCCTACCGCCGAAGCAAAACCTCTGACAAGCGTGTACACCAAGCGACCAACAACCAACGGCGTCGACACTGTCTGCACAAATTTAATGTGTAGCAACACCAATTTTAAATAGTGTTACGTCCCTGCTCGGCCGCGGCTGTAGCGACGCAACAGTGCTCGGGCCGTCAAGCGGGGGCACGATCGCTTAATTTTTCGGGCCGCTGAACCGCGTGGTTCCATCCGGGGATACGCGCGATCAAGGGTCCCTATGATATATTTACTTAATTAATTCGGTTACAGACTGTGGTCATCGACTTTAATCATCGGCTACAGTTACCGACTGCATCAGTAACTTTGGCTATTGAGTTTGGTTACTGGCTTGGTTATCGACTACAGTTACCGACGGTATCACTAACTTTGGCTATCGACTTTGGTTATCGGCTTAGTTGCCGACCTCTACTTTTCTAATCTTCTGTTACCGACTTATATCAGCGGCCTCTATTAGCGACTTCTATTACTATCTTCAATTATCGACTTACCTTTAGTCCAAGATAATGGTTTCCGTTCTCTTCATGGCTGTTCGGCGGGCTCGCGCCTTCAGGAGAGTAATCTCTGAACTGGCAACAGATGTAGCGAGAGGAGACGACCCGGTGGGAGACGTTGCTCTGTCGTAGTAATAGTGCAGAACTTCGCCCTCAGAGCCTTGTGGAATTCAAGTCACGGATCCCGCGTCGCAACGGGATACTCCGATGCCGGTAGTGGGGGAGGGTGAATGAATTCGTTCTTCTTCGGTTTATAAGGCCGCAACTCGCGTGGTGCAGTTCCACTACTCACTCGCGGCGCGATATTTGTGTGAGAGAAGTAGGTCTCGTATTCGGGATCGGGAGTATGGTCGACCTATTAGATTGGTGTCGCGCGCGGAAACTGTACGGCGCAGTACCTTAACGAGTTTGTGGAGCTGAACCTTACTGCCGGCTCGACCTTTCCTCGTCATCGGCCTAAGCGCGTGGTCGAAATCTGAGCTACAAGAATACACGTGTGGACAGGGGCGCAGCGCGGACTGCCCCTAGCTCTGTCCGTGGTGGATATTCACAGCTTGGCGTCGAGCAGGCGACTCGCCATTAATCGTGACTCAATCGGGGGCGCAGAGGAACTGCCCCGCTTCGATCTTATTGCGAAGAACGGTGGATTCGAAGTGCGACACTGAATAGTACTGTTGATCCTTTTTTGCACCGTCACTGGTTGAGGAAAATGTGGGAGAGGGAGAATCAACAACCCGTCAGTGGATTCTAGCATATATTCTAAGATTTCTTGACTTATAAAGTTATATACGTGGCGGATAAAAGATATTACTTAAATTCGGGAATATTACTACTAGTTGAAAAATATAAAGCTGTGTGCATTTAATGTTCGTTAATATTGATGGATCAATGTTTATTTGCGCGCTTACATAATGGATGTCCGATATTTCAGTACTTTATCGGATATCCGAGTGAACACGTGGCGGCCACGAGTCGAGTGAGATCCCTCGAAAATATTCAAAAATACAACTAATTGGCTAACGAATTAACAATATTGTTTAATAATTGAGCGGTCTGTATCAAATTTAAGCCGGTTAGAGAGCGGATGCTCGTTTGTGTGGATTATGCGTGGAATAATGCTACCGCGTGGTTGCCAAAATGAACTACGCAACAAGTAATGGTAGTGATGTAGAAGTCGTCGAATTGTTAATTAACTAAATATATTTACCACTAAGTTACGAGCCATAAGGCTACGAGTCACAGTTAGGGTGAGTCACAGTTAGAGTTGGAGTTAGAGTTAGAATTAGAGTTAGGATTGTTAGTTACACAAGGAGGCCTTACTTATCTAGCCGGAAACGATCCGAAGGGGTTAACTGCCGACATAGAACTGAGCCTACAATGGCGTGCATCGAGGTGACTCGACTTGCGTGGGTGCTAGTTGCATCATAGTGCGGGTGAGGGTTTAGGGCAAATCCATATTTGGACCCGATGTTGTCGAAGCGGCGCTAGTGTCGGCGGTCTTAAGGCCCGGTATTATGTACTTAGATTCCACCTAACAAGGTAGCGCTCGCATCGGTGGGCTTATGGCCCATTAATTGTTACTTAATTTTGACCTAACTAGTTAGCGCTATCTTAAGTTTCGATTATCCTGGTGGTGCTATCTT
>NW_022640001.1:0-219 GCF_010583005.1 Odontomachus brunneus | reverse complement strand
GAGTCGAGTGAGATCCCTCGAAAATATTCAAAAATACAACTAATTGGCTAACGAATTAACAATATTGTTTAATAATTGAGCGGTCTGTATCAAATTTCAGTTATCCAGGTGGCGCTATCGTCGATTTTAGTTATCCAGGTGGCGCTATTGTCGACTTTAGCTATCCTGGTGGCGCTGTCGTCGATTTTAGCTATCCAGGTGGCGCTGTCGTCGATTTTA
>NW_022640000.1:10800-10927 GCF_010583005.1 Odontomachus brunneus | reverse complement strand
ATAAAAGTTGTAGGGTTTCGAGGGGGAACCAAAATGGCGTACCTTCCAATCGAACAACTTTTCTCTGTAGTATTTTCTCGTATCATCAAAAACAACGGAGATATTTTAAATGGTCGAGTTAGAGGAA
>NW_022640000.1:6950-10666 GCF_010583005.1 Odontomachus brunneus | reverse complement strand
CCTCCAATAACTCGTTTGTGTGGCCAGGAATCGAAAAAAGTTTCATATAAAAGTTGTAGGGTTTCGAGGGGGAACCAAAATGGCGTACCTTCCAATCGAACAACTTTTCTCTGTAGTATTTTCTCGTATCATCAAAAACAACGGAGATATTTTAAATGGTCGAGTTAGAGGAAACACCCTGTATATGAATTATCTATATGAATTTGGTGTTGCTAGAAACCATATTGCTACCCTAACAGCACGCGACGTACTGCGTATCATCCTATTTTCGTACTGATTGTACTGTGATCATCTGTGACGTATTAAGAACACTAGAACGTCACTTATAGTATCATTCGGTTTTCTTTCGCGCGCGAATGTTTTCAGATTTCACTCAGAGATACGGAAATGGTACGTACGCTTTTCTATCGCATGTATTCTCAGGTTTGACTGAAATGATACGTACGCATTTGTATCGCGTGCGTATTTCTTAGGTACCGACTCAAGATACGGAAACGGTACATATACCGACGCCATCTGATACGTCATTCCTATTTTGATTTTTTTCCGGTAGCCAAGTAGCGTGGGTATCGTCCATTAATGTGATGACGAGGCAGATCGATTGATCAATTTAATTAATATAAAAGGTAATCCTTTTTTTCCTTAATTTTAATTCCATAAAATATTGAATAAAGTTAGCGAAACAATTTTTACATAAATTACATAATATTTCTTAATATTTTGTAGAAATTTTCATACAAATATTCTGATAAAGAGTTTGAGGTTATCCTAGGTTACAAAGCCGCATAGCATTTGCTTATTGGTTTTAGGTGAGGATGCCATTAGCAGTAAAGGTTCCTAATGTAAGATTCTCTGCTATCGCTGGTTCCCATCGACTCCAAATAGTTGAAAGCGTCGCTCACCGACAGCCGAGAACGCCGCGAAGGCGATGAATCGCAATCAATTAGGTTATTTGTGTTTATAAAAGTCTGTTATAAATAATCTCAATAAAAGAGTATATTATTCATTTGTAAAAGAATTTATATTAATAAAAACGAATTTATAATGAAATAAAAATATCCAATTAATAACTTAACCTAACCTATATATGAGTGCGCGCGCCTAGCTGCACATGTGTTTGCGTCTATACGTGATGTACTGAACCTTCCCGTTTTCATTCCGTCCTGAGACTGCCGACATCGCTGCGAACGTTTGCACGACAGTCGCAGCGAAATTCTATAGTAGCTGCTACCCCAGACATAGGGACGTACTCAGAATGTACTCAGTCGATCGCAGTACATATGAGAATATTCTGAGATGATCGCAATATACGCATTGCGATCTACTCAGAACTTCCTCAGAACGTCCCCGTGCTGTTAGGGTATCAACAATTGACCTTCTCCAGCAATAGTTTTCCGATCAAATCTTTCAGATTTTTTTCCAATTCCGGTTGAATTAAGTTTAATAACAAATAAAAAACTATATATGACATCCTGCAATTAAAAAATAGATGTTTTTAAAAAAATATTCTCTCTCACTATTATATTAGGTGTACAACTTTGCTTCCGCCGTTTTCCTATAGATGGCTTTAGCGGTAAGTGGTGGTCGAAATAAATAGATCATAGACGTCATACAATAAACTTGTGCATCTGTCAACATAACCCCACAGAAACATTAGTCGATTTGTGTCTGTATCATAAAGTTATTCTCGATTGAAAATGTCAGTTTACGAGCCAAATTCTCGTCATTTGCGGGAAGTTTTAATTTTTTGCTTCAATATGAAGAAATCTGCGGCTGAGACTCATCGAATGCTCTCAAATACTTATGGTGAGGCTGCTATTAGTGAAAGAACGTGTCGTGAGTGGTTTCAACGCTTCAAGAACGGTGATTTTAACGTCGAAGACCGGTATAACGGTGGAAGAGAGAAGGTTTCGAAGATGCAGAATTGGAGGCATTACTCGATCAAGACTCGTGTCAAAATCAAGAAGAATTGGCACGATTATTGGGAGTGACTCAACAAGCCATTTCAAAACGCCTCAAAGCCATGGGAATAATTCAGAAGCAAGGAAATTGGGTGCCGTACGAATTGAAGCCGAGAGATGTTGAACAGCGTTTGTTTGCTTGTAAACAGCTGCTTGAAAGGCAAAGATGGAAGGGATTTCTGCATCGCATTGTGACTGGCGAAAAATGGGTTTATTACGATAACCCTAAGCGCAGAAAATCATGGGGAGTTCCCGGCCATGCTTCCACATCGATGGTCAAACCGAATATTCACGGTTCCAAGGTCATACTCTGTATTTGGTAGGACCAGCTTGGCGTAGTGTATTATGAGCTGTTAAAACCGACTAAACAATCACAGGCGATCGGTATCGAATGCAATTGATGCGTTTGAACCGAGAATTGAAAGACAAACAGCTGCAATACAACAAGAGACACGATAAAGTGATTTCGCAGCATGACAATGTTCGACCCCATATTGCGAAAGTGGTCAAGACATACTTGGAAACGTTGAAATGGGAAGTCCTACCCCACCCGCCGTATTCTTCAGACGTTGCTCTCTCTATCACTTGTTTCGATCAATGGCACATGGCCTGTCTGACCAGCACTTCCGGTTTTATGAAGAAGTAAAAAATTGGATCGATTCCTGGATCGCCTCAAAAGATGACCAGTTTTTTCGACGCGTGATTCGTACGCTGCCCGAAAGATGGGAGAAAGTAGTGGCCAGCGATGGACTTTGAATCATAAATGTATAGTTTTTACAATAAAGCTTCGAATTTCGGAAAAAAACGGCGGAAGCAAAGTTGTACACCTAATAAGTTTGCAGCAGTATAAAAAATATAAAAGCATTACAATATCCTAACCTTAAAAAGCAAACTATAATAGCAAAATATAATATTAATATTTACATTACCTGAAGTGACTTTTAAATTCAGTATTAGAATATTCATGAACAGTAACTAAATAATTTTTTATACGCGGTAATTTGTGCAGCAGGATATATTAATTTTAATAATTCATATTCGTCGGAACTATCATCACTGTCATCACTGCTTTCACATACTGCTTCTATGATTGTGAAGCAAATAGACATTTTCGCATTTTTATTCATTTTTATATTATATGGTTTAAATCACAGTAGGATATTATGGATACAAACAGAGGTTAGCTGCTGTTTGCAGTGCACTGCAATTTGTTCCGAAATACGACGTCACAATTGTGCTGGCAGCATTAAATCAATTTCGGAATGGCTGTGGCAGTATACTGCCATGACGTCATTTAGACTGCCAATAATAACCGAAGACGGCCTATGTAGATCATGGGGTAAGGGTGCGTTCAGATGGAGAAAGAAATAGCGGAACGGAACAGTTACCGAAAGATTATGGAAAAGATATGATGGGGGTCAGCCAATCAGAGTACTTTCATTTTTATTCTGTTCTGTTGTTAATAGGTGGGTTTTACATGGCCTGGAACTGTTACGGAATGGAATAAAAATGGAAAATATTTTAATCTATCGACATCAAAAATTTGCGAAGTGTGATTAAGTGTGTCCGGTTTGTAACGTGCTTTTCGCGACGGAGAAAACGAAAAGACTTTATTAGGACAAGTCAGCGAATGTTTGAGAGGTATTATTGATATTTACTTATACAGGGTGTCCCGAAGTCCCATGATGACCCTTGGTGAAAACGTAGAACGGATTGAGGTGAGCAAGAAAGTCCTGTGCCGTTTTGCGATATTCG
>NW_022640000.1:1557-6853 GCF_010583005.1 Odontomachus brunneus | reverse complement strand
AAAGCTCTCGAACGGTCGTTGTCTTCCCGTTTTATCTGAGGTTTTTGAACTCGCTTCCGACAGCTCTTGATTGCTCATTGGCGGGATCTTTCCCCCGTTTTCCGATCTCAGATTTACACAGCTGTTTTCATTATGTCAGGCTTTGGAGCTTCCTGGTCCATCTGATCTTGTCTTTAGCTCCTTTGCGGCAGCCGTTGTTTGCGTCTATCCACGAGCTTCGCGGCGTCCTCGCTCGGATCGGAGGACGCTCCGGGTCGCGGAGGATGTGCTCGCCAATTTCCTCTGGCGGCAGCTATCCTCCGCTCGTCCGCGGTGTCGATCCACTCCGTCCTCGCGGCTTCCTAGCGACAGCTCGTGATCGCTCCCCTTCGGCAGCTTCGCCTCGCCGTTCAGGATGTTGCTGAAAACAGTTGCATGTTAGGTTTTCCACCCTGTGGGTCCCTACTGAGTCGTATTATTAACGGAAGCGGTTCACCTGGAGTAGCGAGTCTGGTGGCCGTTCTTCTCGCAGGCTTTCTCTCTCCCACGGCGGCAGCAGTCCTCCTTGCTGGTGGCTTCTTCTTCTTGACTCAACCTCGATGACCGTATTTATACACAAAATATCTAATTCACGGACTGCGTAGGCTCGCGTCCTAATCGTCTTACGGCTAGGACGCGACATCCGCCTGCAGCCGGGAAGCGCATAATGCTTCCTTACCATAGTCGACGAGTGACGGACGATATTTACTAATCGTCACGTCACAATATGTAATATTATTAATGTTTTATTATACAAAGTAAAATTCCAGATAACATCCTTACAGGAATATACTAATAAATACTAAAAAATTATTAGTGATTATATATTATCAGTAATTCAGTAATTTTTTTGTCAGTACTTAATTTCTGGTAAATACTGATAATAAAATCACTTTTAAATATTGGTAGTAATCAAATACTGAGAATTATTGTGCGAATGTGAAAAATGAGAAAAAATCATAATATATAAAAAAATATATTTATAATTCCTAATTTTCTTACATCTCATGAATTGCTAAGTATCGCAGATTGTCAATACACAACTTCAAATTTTCGTTTCTTCGCTCAATAATTTTTATCCCAAGCGGTATACCAAGCGGTCACTCCCCATCTATGTTCTGACTCCGTTAAAGTGTCGCTTAACCTGACGATCGAGCGGTACGCGACAATTCCCAATGACTCCAACGATATTCTTACGATTTGTGTTTATATAATTTATCCTTATAGTGTTCATAATATATAATAACATATCTAGCAAACATCAAATAATAGTTATATAACAAACTTGGTGTTCGTTGGATAATTTACTAATAGATATTGAAACAACACAACAACATTCGATATGAAATGAATATTGATGTAATGTAGTGAACCAGTGATAATTACTTTTAGATTTTTAACAGAATATTATAATGATTAATCCAAACAAAAAAAAAATAAAAAATCTAAGAAAATCCAAATTAAACAAATCGAATCACCAAACTTTGAAAGAAAAAGTTTCTTAAGTGCTTTGCCACCGCGTTTAAATGGCGAAATATACGCTAACTTTTTAGAGACGGAGTTGCCGGTACTCCTCGCCGATGTGCCTCTTCGCACAAGGGCACAGCTGATTTTTCAGCATGACGTAGCTCCTGCGCACTTCTCTCGACAAGTACGCGATATATTAGATCCGCGCGTTATCCTGATAAGTGGATGGGTCGTGGTGGCCCAATCACTTGGCCGGCACGATCGCCAGATTTAAACGTACTAGATTTTTTATATGGGGTCATATAAAAAATCTAGTTGAACATCGACGTAATAGTAGAGAAAACGAAGTATGTGCAGCTATTGTTGCGGCCTTCGGTACTATTACGCCGGAAATGGCGCATCGTGCAACGCGCAATATTGTTCAAAGAGCCGAACTCTGCGTACAGCAGAACGGACGACACTTTGAGCAATTTTTGCATTAAATAATGAAAGTGCGTTAGGCCTACTGGGGATACTACTATAAAAAAAACGCACCGTGCTCTCTACCGCTAGGTGGTGAGGAAACGATAGCGCTTTATTATTTTTTTCCTATGTGAACCCGGAGAGTTACGTGAATCTGTCACGGAGGACAATAATTTTTCGGCGCGCGGCCGCGTGCTACGTGTCGCTTGTTACTCCGCCTCGAAATCAGCTGTTTATTTATCGTTGCTAAGAGGTAAGCCATTTCTTTTACACACAAAGCCTGCCCTACCGCTTCTCGTACGCTGATTTGTTTATACATTTTCATTAATTACGGAGTAAATATTGAGAAAATTTCAAAATGGTACATAACTTTTATGATTATTTTGATCTGTTCTACCTGTACACGGCGGCTGCTCAATCAGTTACCGGACACCCTGAATATATATACAGGATGTTCCCAAAAAGTAGTACCAAATTTTAGGAGTATGTAATACTCGTTAAAATAAACAAAAAGTCTTAATAAACAGTACTATATATATATATATATATATATATATATGCGTGTAATAAAATTAATAAAAATATAAAATTTTTGCGTGTAATAAAATTAATAAAAATATAAAATTTTTATATTTTCAGTTAATCCATCGTACTTAGAAATTAATAACTTGAACGATATTACACAATTAGAAGGACGGATGTCAACAATTTTATTAGCTAGAACAAATAAGACACCTCAGAAAAGAAAATTGAAAGCGTCTCAAAAGGTAAATATATTTGTCATACTTGCAAAATGTATTTGTTATATCTATATATTTCTCTTTTACAGGGAAATATGAAAATTTAAAAATTTGTAAAGTGAAGAGAAACATCTCCGTTATATACGGCAAGCACAATCCTGAAAAAAATATAAATTGCGTTAAAATGTTTATTTGTTTCGTGTTTTATTTTAAAATGTTTGTTAAAAGTTTATTAACAGTTACAACATAATCTGCTTGTAATTAATGTTAAATAAATAGATAATTTGTGAAAGAAACTCTGTAAATAAAATATTGGTTAAACATATAATTAAATATTATCCCCAGAAATGTTTCTATCATGAAATTGTTATTACGAATATGCTTACACTTATTTGCTATATGCACAATAAACAATTTTAGAATTGCATATCATGTGCAAAATTAAATCCTGTATCTCTCTGTTGAAGTCCAACTATTATCAGCTTCCTATTATTACTTCCTATTATTACTATTATTACTACTATAATTACTATTATTACTATAATAACCATTATTACTTCCAGTCTCTGGTTAAACGAGAAGAGTGCGCTCTTGGACTAAGGCATAATGCACAACGCATAAGAAAACGAATAAATCTTTGTGAGATCTTATAGCTAATAGCGGAGAACGAAATGTAAGCGCTTAGGCATGTAAGTCTACAATGGGAGTAAAAATATGGTGTAAGCAGTAAGAAGGAGGAACAATAAGAGAAATTGGGAAATTATACTATAAAAGAACATCTTTGATATCTTAAATTTAAATAGCTTTCTTCATGCATCTATATCTCTCATCTCTCCGTTATCTTTATATGTTTAACTCTTCCTTTATATTTTTTTAAACTTTTATAAATCTATAGAGTTATATATGACAGCCTAAAATAAATTGCGTTAGATGATAATTTCTTAACTCAAATATGAAATACATCTAAATATTAAATATATTTTGTAAATATTAAAATTATATATATAATTCTTTATATATGTTTAATCCATGTTTCACTTGCATAATGTCAAACGTATAAAAAAACGAGACAATCAAATTCTTCATTTCCATCGTGGCAATAGAAATAATCATTAACAATTAGATTATTTCTATTATACAATGGGAATGATGAATCAGATTGTTTCGTTTTATACGTTTTATATTATGTTTTTATGCAAGAATGTTTACTTCCTACTTTAAATTTGCATCACCGTAATCCGTCGGCGTTGTTCAAGGAAATCTGCAAATAAAACATGGATTAAATATATAATTACATATTATCTCCATAGACATTTCTATTATCAAATTATTATTACAAATATGCTTTGCGACGCTACTCGCGAGCGAAATTTCGCGAGCGACGGCAGACAGTCGCCTGTTAGCCGCGTCGACAAATTGCCGTCGGCTCCAGAACACGCCGCTAAGATGCACGCGAGAGTTGGGCGCCAGATGCGGAAAGGCCGCACCACCTCGATAAACGTGAGAGCCGATAATTATCGCGAAAATCGTGCGTCCCGGAACCGTCGGGACCGGTAGCTTCTAGGAGGTTAAAGTCGGAGACGGGATGGGTTAGGAGAAGGCGAAATCAACTTGACTTGATATTGATAATGAGAATTACGTTTATTAGGGGACTCTCGCACGTCCCGATATTCGATACGCGATATGAGGTCGTAACGGCAACGCTCCTCGGGAGACGGTGCTGTTCGCGAAAACGCCACGCGAAGTCCGAGGACGACTTCCTCGGGCGAGCCTTTTCTTAACCGCGCGACCACTCCGCGGACGAGACACGATACTATACGAGTCGAGACGCGACACAAATAAATTTCGAGCAGATGGTCTTACAGTATTCGGCGACGGCCCTTGAGTCGGCGGCGATGTCGGCGACGACGGCGGCGGTGACGGCAGCGGCGGCGATCCTCTCTCTCTCCTTGCGCTCTCTCTCTCTCTCCTCTCTTTCTCTCACTCTCACTCTGTGCGGCACGCGTGACGGAAAAGGGGTCTGCTCGCGGCGGTAGTCGCGGTAAGGCTGCCAGCTGATTTCCTCTGGGAAGATCGCGTATCCTCGCGGATCCTCCCTCGTCGCTGCCCCCCTCGTCCTGTGGTGGTCGGTAGTCGAGAATCGGCAGGTTTCGGTATTCTTGTCTCGAGACACTTTTCGTCTCGAGACACTGTTGTCATCGGGAATCCGTCTGTTGCCTCTCTCGACTCTCCCGTTTTTTCCTGCCGGGTTTCTCACGACGGCTGCTTCGCTAAAAGTAAACACAGCTGATCCGTCTAAGCGCGATACTGTGTTCTAACTACGGTAATCTCTCAGCGATAGAATATCCACTATTGCTGAGCGCGCGATAATCCGCGATAAAATATTTTAATCACAAAAGTACGAGAGTGCGATTCACCTGGTTAGGGGCTTCGCTAGTTGTCGTCCGCTGCGTCCTCGCTCCTCGATGTCCTCCGCTCCTCGTCCTGGTGGCCGGCAAGGGACGCCGAGGGGCACAAAATTCGGGACGCGCTGACCTTCGCATCTGCTCCGCTCGCAAGAATCGCTTCTTCGCTTTGTTCTAATACGTTCTTCGCTTTGTTCTAATACG
>NW_022640000.1:1458-1547 GCF_010583005.1 Odontomachus brunneus | reverse complement strand
GAGTAACGGTAACGAGTTACTTTTTACCGCAAGTAACGGTAACGGTAACGAGTTACTTTTAAAAAGTAACGTTCCCAACCCTGAATTTG
>NW_022640000.1:978-1448 GCF_010583005.1 Odontomachus brunneus | reverse complement strand
CGGCAAGGGACGCCGAGGGGCACAAAATTCGGGACGCGCTGACCTTCGCATCTGCTCCGCTCGCAAGAATCGCTTCTTCGCTTTGTTCTAATACGTTCTTCGCTTTGTTCTAATACGTTCACATACAAACATTCGACGGAACGCGATATTCGGAAAGGTCTCGCAAACCGTTAGCAACGCGACACGCGAAAAACATTCTCACGAATTCGGTACGGGATTCTTGAGACGGGCGCCTCCACGGCTGCCACGTCACAGCTTATACTTATCGTTCTCTACCATTAGCTTATTTCTATTGCCACGCGTCATTAGAAAAAGGCAGATTACTTACCACAAGTATATAACCGACCTTAAAAACATGGAAGGGAATATGTCTTTATTCCAATTAATAAGAGCTGGATTAACCCCACATAAAAGAAAATTAAAGGAGACATTGGTAATAATACTATATTACTGGGCTGCGCTGTGACTCG
>NW_022640000.1:802-968 GCF_010583005.1 Odontomachus brunneus | reverse complement strand
TATCTCGCCGCATCCCTCCGCCCATAGCTACGAGACATAGACTCGCTATGCCTCGTTCTGGGCGAGCGAAATGGCGACCAACCGGCGCATAATTGCGCTGGGACATCGCGCACAGTGGTGGGTTCCATCCATCTCGCCCGGGCTTATAGGACGGCGTCGCATATGG
>NW_022640000.1:0-792 GCF_010583005.1 Odontomachus brunneus | reverse complement strand
AGCCGTTTGTCCTCTACCGTTTAGCACATTCTTTTCCTTAATCTTTCTTTTAATTAATTTCTCGATTTATTATTACAAATATCGCAAATCGGTACAAGACTTTTATATTCACCTCGACTCGCTCTACGTTCTCATGAGAGCTTCGTAGAAATGTTCTGAAATACCCTGTATAATACTTAATTATATCTAATATATAATATTTATAAATATAAAATAGTAATCTGCTTAATTTCTTTTACAGAATGAAAATTGCAAGAAATCAATTCAAAATAAATAAAATTATTTAAATATAAATATTTTATTAATAAAATAGTAAAATAATTGTTTATTGTTAAGTTATAAAGTTATTATAAAGTTAATTAAGTTATTTAGTTCTCTTTGGTAATATTAATAAATATACTTAAACTTACTTTTTGTGACTTCCTTGTGAATATATGTATAATATATGCATATAGGATAAGCGACATCAACCAGTCAAGAACAGTATCTTCTAAACTTGATAAAAACCGTACCAACTCAGTACTTTGTATAATAATAATATTTTCTACTTTCTACTTCTATTTTACAACTTTTTACTATTTTTACTATTTATTATTACTACTATTTATTTATTATTACTACTATTTTTACTATTTATTTTTACTATTTATTATTTACTATTTTATTATTTTTCTACTTTCTATAATAATAATATTCTATAATAATAATAATATTTCTTTTTTAAAATTTTATTTTTAATCTTTTACAAATATTAGGACCTTAACTTAGTTTCCGCCCAAAAAATACTGAGAA
>NW_022639999.1:10438-11015 GCF_010583005.1 Odontomachus brunneus | reverse complement strand
AGCTAGAAGAAAAAAAAGTAATTTGTAGCTATCTAGCTCGGACTAGACACATTTTTTCTAGATATTTTATTTTAATTAGAGGGTTTTTTTTATTTATTTTCTCCTTCTGTCTTTCTTTTTCTTTCTCGAAGAGGTGGAGGAATTCAATGTAGTTTGGTTCTAGAAATTCTTCTTGACTTACGTGTTAATATTCCCTCCATTTGATTGGAAAAATTTCGTCTTTCGCTGCTGGGATTTGAACCTAAGACCTCTGGTTTTTGAGTCACTCATCTTACCTACTAGACCACTGTCACTGTCGTTAGTGAACGTTTTATATTGGCTACTATACTTTACTCAGCGCAGTTCTATCTCATGGTTAGACGAATAAATTATACAGTAACGAGATAGAAAACTCGGTGTTTGGTACATTGGGTCAAATCTAATCTTTAATCTTTCGTGCGTCGTTGCGAGTACACTTACTTGACCTAACCTACACTGCATACACTTTCGGAACTCTCTTTTTACTAAAAAGTGATCTGTGCTGTGATCTCTCGTTCGAAAATCTTTTTGCTGGGAATAAATATTTCCATTTGTGATT
>NW_022639999.1:5186-6815 GCF_010583005.1 Odontomachus brunneus | reverse complement strand
CAATGTTTCTCAATGCAGACTTAATCCGTCGATGTTTTTGTACACGTTCGCGTATTTTTTCTTTTCTATCCATTTTCTCAAAATAATGAACTAAATAACGTTTTCAAAAATTAGTAATATTTATATATAATATAATTTAGAACTATCTAGCAGTTATATCAGTTATATAAAGGTTAGAAAAAAGATTACACTAAGCACTAAGATCATTTAATTCAGCATTTACAGGTAGTTTTTTATCATATTAGTGTGTAATTTTTTTCATCTATCTATGTAATTAGTACACTTACTAGACAATCCCGATCAGATTCAAGATATACTGATAGTTTTTCATGTCGTCTGACATTTCATTTCTATGTAGGATTTACAGCATATTGGTACTAGATAGTGACTAGACAGAATTTAATATTGTAACATAACCTTCTTTTCGACGTGCAGAGTAATGTAATCCAGCTAGTGGCGAGATAGTAGCTAGACTGTATATTTTAAAAAAGACAGCGCCACCTACTACTCATTTTCTATTTAGTGACTAGACAGCAGCTAGATAATTAAAGTTTGATTAGAAGTATTTTGCCAGTCACAAGCTAGTGACTGGCTAGAAAACTTATCTAGTCATTACTATCTAGCTACTAGTCTTGAAATCAAATCTACTAGATACATTTCTGCTCGGGCAGCATCGCGCAAAAGAGGCTTCAACGCTTCGATACATTCGAGAGATTTCGACTTTCGATTGACACGGACTTTTTTTGATAGGATGACGAACAAGTATAGAAATATATTTGTGCGCACTGTGATATACACGCAAAACCGGCATTTCGTCATGCAGTCCGATTCGTTTTCACCGCGATTTTCGATAGGTTTTCGACATTTATTGGTTTTCGATATTTATTTTATTGGAATTTCGTCAGAAAAAAGAATCGTCGAAAAAGATAACGGACAAAGAACAGGAAATGTAAACTATGATCGGATTTACATCATGTTCCTAGACACGGTTTTTTAAAAACTGCGTTATCTAATCCTAAAAATCAGAAATTCCATTTGTGACTGTAAAAAGACTATAAATTCCACAAGATATACCTGAAATTTATCCTTCCAACAAGTTATCTTTTTTGCACAGGCTATGTAGACATTGAAATAGAGAACAGTAAAGACAGAGAGCGAAAGAAATATGTATATAGTGATAAATATGTATAAAGACAAAAGAAAAAGATAGGATCGAGAAAGGTCGAATCCTCAATCCGCTTTTCGATATGTTCGCTTTTAACTTCTCATCGACATAAAGGAAAAACATTGAAAGCCTGTTGTGCAAAAAATTTTGAACTCTAAACACTACAGTGTAAGCCGTTTTCTATGTTCTTTTTCGTTTTTCTTTCTGTTTCAATAAATTAGTTCTCGAACCCTTATAATCAATTTATTCTAATCTATCTCTATTCTACAATGATAACGGTAGCAGTATACTTCAAATTTCTTTCTGTTTGTTCGCGTCGTCTCCTTATGTTCTATCTCCTTTCCTCTCCTTATCTATTCCTTTTTTATCTCTCGCTTTGTCTATTGTCTATAGTGATCTCTTTTCCAACACTAGCTTTACATACTAGATTTGAGGCTTTCACGGCCATTGATACAATGTCTAGA
>NW_022639999.1:3793-5176 GCF_010583005.1 Odontomachus brunneus | reverse complement strand
CATATCGCTGATTCAAGACACGGCTCCATTCCGGAAGCTATATCTAGACTAGCTTTATATTATTTATATGATACGCATTATTAGACGGACAATATACATCAGGTATTTTGACTTTTGCTTATCCTACACACATGTTTTCAGCGCTTTCACCAGAAATTTCATACCGGTGAAAGTTTTTCAATACTTTGAAGAAAAACGCGGCTAACACACGAAACGGGCGATGAGGGCTTTTTCGCGAAGATTAATGTTACTAGTACGACATTTGATATACATTTCGCGGTAAACATGTCAGTCTAATATATATCGCAACAAACAATATAATGATTTCTTGAGTGTTTCGAATAGAACATACGAGGCGCGTGATGAAAAGTGACTCCGAGGCATTAACTTGCCTCGCAATGTTAAAGCGAATTAGCGGAATGATTTTCTTCTCATCTTTTTCTCTCTCGCTCTCTCGACCTCTGCTTCTCTGTCCATCTCCTCTACGCAAACTTTACGTATATCGTGACCTCGAATCCCTCGGGGAAATACAGCACGCGTAGCACTTCGTAATATACAGGGTGTCCCGCGTAAGACGAACCAAAAGAAAAATATAAATAGAACACATAAAAGTGAACGAAAATTGTGTAGGTCATTTTTCAAACAACCACGTAAAATTTCGATATATTAATTAAAATAGTTGGACAAATTAAAACGCGCGACGCGACAGGCGGGACATACGGCTCGCAGCGGTCGGCGAAGAAAATGGACGATTGCTCGCGGGCCTATCTCATAGGCCAGAATGGCGGACCGTTCGGGGCTATACTGAAATGGATAGCTCCGTGTGTGCGTTCGTGTACGTGTGCGCTCGGAACGTCGGGCGACGAGTAACAGAAGGAGATAGATATATGACGTTCCATTTCTTTCTCTCGTGCACGCATTATTCTTTTCACAGTGACCGTCACGGCAGCGATGCTGGGCACGCGGCTTCTACGTACAGAAAGAGGAGCCAAGTACGCTTAGCGCTTGAACTGTCAACATATATGTATAATGTACGCGCATGCATGGCTGCTTCTTGTGTACGTGCACTGTTGAATCCGTTATGTCAAATTAATATATTTGAGTAATTTAACTATATTCCTATAAGTATTAACTATTCCTATTTAAGTATTTTAACTATTCCTATAAGTTGCCACTGCTCCTACTAAATATGTCGTTAATTTAACTAAGATAAGTAAGATAATGGAGTTAAATAATTTAACTTAAACACAATGTTTTGTGTTAAAATAGTAAATTTCGATACACATGATAATTAAAAGTAACTAAATATTATTGAAGTCAAGAAACTGATTTAAATTAGACTCTCAAATATTAAACAGTGTACGGGCCGCGTCTTCTGTTTGG
>NW_022639999.1:0-201 GCF_010583005.1 Odontomachus brunneus | reverse complement strand
TTCTGTACGCTGATTTGTTGAGACAAAATAATTAATTTCTCAAAAACTATTGCGAATATCGCAAAACGGCACAGGACTTTCTTGCTCACTTCAATCAGTTTTACGTTCTCACCAAAGGTCATCATGGGACTTCGGGACACCCTGTATATAATTATATATAATTATATATAATTATGTATAATTATATAAATTCATATATAA
>NW_022639998.1:10552-11243 GCF_010583005.1 Odontomachus brunneus | reverse complement strand
GATGTCAAATTATACGTTTGGCGGATGACGCGGTTCCGGCTCCGGATTCCCTCGCTATACTCTCTCTCTCTTACATTGCAGGCTACCGTTCCGCGGGATTTTGGATTTGGCCTATCGGTTAACCTTCCTTTCGGAAAGCAGGCTCGTCTCACGTCTCTCACCCACAGGACTCGCCCCCGTTGACGATCCTACACCACGTCTACTATTTTTCTACCTCTCCAGGCCACCCTTTGTTCGGAAGTTAGGCGCGTCACAGTTCCGAAACCGCGCCGTACCGGTCAGTCGCTTAAACCTAAGTCTAATCTACTACTTATTATAATTTTAACCAACTTACTACTCTAAAACTACAGGCGTCTCAGGCTCGCTACCTGGGGCGTTACCTGGTCGTTCCTGAGGTACCTGTAGCCTACCAGGTATCGTTCGTCTGGGTTCGGTGGTTTCCGACGTATCCGGGTCTTTCGTCCTGCCCGGCTCTCCCGACATCGTTGGCTGCTCCAATCGTCCCTGGGCGTTTCTTTCAAGTCCGGACAGCTACGTGAGTTTAGACGGCCGCTCCTCACCCTCCTATGGTTTGGATGGCTGCTCCTTTTCGGGTTCTCCTCCGGTCACTTTCAGCTGCGTGGGTTCGGATGGCCTCCTCTCACTCTCCTCTAGTTCGGACGGCCGCGTCCCAACGTACGCGGGTTAGGTT
>NW_022639998.1:9844-10461 GCF_010583005.1 Odontomachus brunneus | reverse complement strand
CGGGTTAGGTTTGGTTTGGTTAGTTTGGTTAGGTTAGGTTTGGTTAGGTTAGGTTTGGTTAGGTTAGGTTTGGTTAGGTTAGGTTAGGTTGGGTTAGTTTGGTTAGGTTTGGTTAGTTGGGTTTGGTTGGTTTGGTTAGGTTGGGTTGGGTTTGGTTTGGTTTGGTTAGTTTTGGTTTGGTTTGGTTTGGTTAGGTTAGTTTGGTTTGGTTGGTTGGTTAGTTTGGTTTGGTTAGTTTGGTTTGGTTTGGTTAGTTTGGTTTGGTTGGGTTTGGTTTGGTTAGGTTAGTTTGGTTTGGTTTGGTTGGGTTGGTTAGGTTAGTTTGGGTTAGGTTTGGTTTGGTTTGGTTTGGTTTGGTTAGGTTAGGTTAGGTTAGGTTAGGTTGGGTTAGTTTGGTTTGGTTTGGTTTGGTTTGGTTTGGTTTGGTTAGTTAGTTTGGTTAGTTAGGTTAGGTTGGTTTGGTTGGTTTGGTTGGTTTGGTTTGGTTGGGTTTGGTTTGGTTTGGTTTGGTTTGGTTGGGTTTGGTTGGTTGGTTTGGTTTGGTTTGGTTTGGTTAGGTTGGGTTGGGTTGGGTTAGGTTAGGTTGGTTTGGTTGGTTTGGTTGGTTTGGTTTGGTT
>NW_022639998.1:9332-9719 GCF_010583005.1 Odontomachus brunneus | reverse complement strand
GTTTGGTTTGGTTGGGTTGGTTTGGTTTGGTTAGTTTGGTTAGTTTGGTTAGTTGGGTTAGGTTGGTTTGGTTTGGTTTGGTTTGGTTAGTTTGGTTTGGTTAGTTAGTTGGGTTAGTTAGGTTAGGTTAGGTTGGGTTTGGTTAGTTAGGTTAGTTTGGTTAGTTTGGTTTGGTTAGTTTGGTTAGGTTAGGTTTGGTTAGTTAGTTTGGTTTGGTTGGGTTTGGTTAGGTTAGTTAGTTAGTTTGGTTTGGTTTGGTTTGGTTTGGTTTGGTTGGTTAGTTTGGTTTGGTTTGGTTAGGTTAGTTTGGTTAGTTTGGTTAGTTGGGTTGGGTTGGGTTTGGTTAGGTTTGGTTTGGTTTGGTTTGGTTTGGTTTGGTTTGGTTAG
>NW_022639998.1:7858-8124 GCF_010583005.1 Odontomachus brunneus | reverse complement strand
TTGGGTTGGGTTGGGTTAGGTTAGGTTAGGTTTGGTTAGGTTAGTTAGGTTAGGTTAGGTTAGTTGGTTTGGTTTGGTTAGGTTAGGTTGGGTTAGTTTGGTTAGGTTAGTTTGGTTTGGTTAGGTTAGGTTAGTTGGTTAGGTTAGGTTAGGTTAGTTTGGTTGGGTTAGGTTAGGTTAGTTAGGTTAGGTTAGTTAGTTAGTTTGGTTTGGTTAGTTATAAGGTTGGGTTAGGTTAGGTTAGGTTAGGTTAGGTTAGGTTAGGT
>NW_022639998.1:7117-7675 GCF_010583005.1 Odontomachus brunneus | reverse complement strand
GGTTAGGTTAGGTTGGTTTGGTTAGTTTGGTTTGGTTTGGTTGGGTTAGGTTAGGTTTGGTTAGGTTAGTTAGGTTAGTTAGGTTAGGTTTGGTTTGGTTTGGTTAGTTAGGTTAGGTTAGGTTAGGTTAGGTTAGGTTAGGTTAGGTTATAAGGTTAGGTTAGTTTGGTTGGGTTTGGTTTTGGTTAGTTTGGTTTGGTTTGGTTAGGTTAGGTTGGGTTAGGTTTGGGTTGGTTTGGTTAGTTAGTTAGTTTGGTTTGGTTTGGTTTGGTTTGGTTTGGTTAGTTTGGTTTGGTTTGGTTTGGTTTGGTTGGGTTTGGTTGGTTTGGTTTGGTTGGTTAGGTTAGTTTGGTTTGGTTTGGTTAGTTAGGTTAGGTTTGGTTTGGTTTGGTTTGGTTTGGTTTGGTTAGTTTGGTTAGTTTGGTTTGGTTTGGTTAGTTTGGGTTTGGTTAGTTGGGTTTGGTTTGGTTTGGTTAGTTTGGTTAGTTTGGTTTGGTTTGGTTAGTTTGGTTAGTTTGGTTGGGTTAGTTTTTTTGGTTTGGTTAGTTTGGTTTGGTT
>NW_022639998.1:6032-6183 GCF_010583005.1 Odontomachus brunneus | reverse complement strand
GTTTGGTTTGGTTTGGTTAGTTTGGTTAGTTTGGTTGGGTTAGGTTAGGTTTGGTTTGGTTTGGTTAGTTAGTTAGTTAGTTTGGTTTGGTTTGTTTGGTTAGTTATAAGGTTAGGTTAGGTTAGGTTTGGTTTGGTTTGGTTTGGTTTGG
>NW_022639998.1:5341-5490 GCF_010583005.1 Odontomachus brunneus | reverse complement strand
TGGTTAGTTTGGTTAGTTAGTTTGGTTTGGTTTGGTTTGGTTGGTTAGTTAGTTTGGTTTGGTTAGTTATAAGTTAGGTTAGTTTGGTTTGGTTAGGTTAGTTTGGTTAGGTTAGTTTGGTTAGGTTAGGTTTGGTTAGTTTGGTTTGG
>NW_022639998.1:4288-4715 GCF_010583005.1 Odontomachus brunneus | reverse complement strand
GGTTAGGTTTGGTTAGGTTAGGTTAGTTTGGTTTGGTTAGTTTGGTTAGTTTGGTTTGGTTAGTTTTTGGTTAGTTTGGTTAGGTTAGGTTAGGTTAGGTTGGGTTGGGTTTGGTTTGGTTTGGTTAGTTTGGTTTGGTTAGTTAGTTTGGTTTGGTTTGGTTAGGTTTGGTTAGGTTAGGTTAGTTTGGTTTGGTTAGTTTGGTTAGTTTGGTTTGGTTAGTTAGGTTAGGTTAGGTTAGTTTGGTTTGGTTAGTTTGGTTAGTTTGGTTTGGTTAGTTAGGTTAGGTTAGGTTAGTTTGGTTTGGTTAGTTTGGTTAGTTTGGTTTGGTTAGTTTGGTTTGGTTAGTTAGTTTGGTTTGGTTTGGTTAGGTTTGGTTAGGTTAGGTTAGTTTTTTTAGGTTTGGTTTGGTTAGGTTAGGTTAGTT
>NW_022639998.1:2371-3746 GCF_010583005.1 Odontomachus brunneus | reverse complement strand
GGTTTGGTTAGTTAGGTTAGTTTGGTTTGGTTAGGTTAGTTAGTTAGTTAGTTAGTTTGGTTTGGTTAGTTTGGTTAGTTTTGGTTAGGTTAGGTTAGTTAGGTTAGGTTAGGTTAGGTTAGGTTAGATTAGGTTAGGTTTGGTTTGGTTTGGTTAGGTTAGGTTAGGTTTGGTTAGGTTTGGTTTGGTTAGTTAGTTAGTTAGTTAGTTTGGTTTGGTTAGTTTGGTTAGTTTGGTTTGGTTAGGTTAGTTAGTTAGTTAGTTAGTTTGGTTTGGTTAGTTTGGTTAGTTTGGTTTGGTTTGGTTTGGTTTGGTTAGTTAGTTTGGGTTTGGTTTGGTTAGTTAGGTTAGTTTGGTTTGGTTAGGTTAGTTAGTTAGTTAGTTAGTTTGGTTTGGTTAGTTTGGTTAGTTTGGTTTGGTTTGGTTTGGTTTGGTTAGTTAGTTTGGGTTTGGTTTGGTTAGTTAGGTTAGTTTGGTTTGGTTAGGTTAGTTAGTTAGTTAGTTAGTTTGGTTTGGTTAGTTTGGTTAGTTTGGTTTGGTTTGGTTTGGTTTGGTTAGTTAGTTTGGGTTTGGTTTGGTTAGTTAGGTTAGTTTGGTTTGGTTAGGTTAGTTAGTTAGTTAGTTAGTTTGGTTTGGTTAGTTTGGTTAGTTTGGTTTGGTTTGGTTTGGTTTGGTTAGTTAGTTTGGGTTTGGTTTGGTTAGTTAGGTTAGTTTGGTTTGGTTTGGTTAGGTTAGGTTAGGTTTGGTTAGGTTTGGTTTGGTTAGTTAGTTAGTTAGTTTGGTTAGGTTTGGTTAGGTTAGGTTAGTTTGGTTAGTTTGGTTAGGTTAGTTTGGTTAGTTAGTTAGGTTAGGTTTGGTTGGTTAGGTTAGGTTAGGTTTGGTTTGGTTTGGTTTGGTTAGTTAGTTAGTTTGGTTAGTTAGTTTGGTTTGGTTTGGTTTGGTTAGTTTGGTTAGTTAGTTTGGTTAGTTAGGTTAGTTTGGTTTGGTTTGGTTAGTTTGGTTTGGTTTTGGTTTGGTTAGTTTAGTTAGTTAGTTTGGTTTGGTTTGGTTAGTTTGGTTAGTTTGGTTTGGTTTGGTTAGTTTGGTTTGGTTTGGTTTGGTTTGGTTTGGTTAGTTAGTTTGGTTAGTTTGGTTAGTTTGGTTTGGTTAGTTTGGTTTGGTTAGGTTTGGTTAGTTTTGGTTTGGTTTGGTTTGGTTTGGTTTGGTTAGGTTAGGTTAGGTTTGGTTAGGTTAGTTTGGTTTGGTTAGTTTGGTTTGGTTTGGTTTGGTTTGGTTAGTTGGTTAGTTTGGTTAGTTAGGTTAGTTAGTTAGTTTGGTTAGGTTAGGTTAGTTTGGTTTGGTTAGGTTAGTTTGGTTAGTTTGGTTTGGTTTGGTT
>NW_022639998.1:385-1698 GCF_010583005.1 Odontomachus brunneus | reverse complement strand
GTTTGGTTTGGTTTGGTTTGGTTTGGTTAGTTTGGTTAGTTTGGTTTGGTTTGGTTTGGTTAGTTTGGTTTGGTTAGTTAGGTTGGTTTGGTTTGGTTAGTTAGGTTAGATTTGGTTTGGTTTGGTTTGGTTTGGTTTGGTTTGGTTTGGTTGGTTAGATTTGGTTTGGTTTGGTTAGGTTAGTTTGGTTTGGTTTGGTTTGGTTTGGTTAGTTTGGTTTGGTTAGTTAGTTTGGTTGGGTTTGGTTTGGTTTGGTTAGTTAGTTTGGTTTGGTTTGGTTGGGTTAGTTTGGTTTGGTTAGTTTGGTTTGGTTTGGTTAGTTTGGTTAGTTTGGTTTGGTTAGTTAGTTTGGTTTGGTTTGGTTAGTTTGGTTAGTTTGGTTTGGTTAGTTAGTTTGGTTTGGTTTGGTTAGTTTGGTTAGTTTGGTTTGGTTAGTTAGTTTGGTTTGGTTTGGTTAGTTTGGTTAGTTTGGTTTGGTTAGTTAGTTTGGTTTGGTTTGGTTAGTTTGGTTAGTTTGGTTTGGTTAGTTAGTTTGGTTTGGTTTGGTTAGTTTGGTTAGTTTGGTTTGGTTAGTTAGTTTGGTTTGGTTTGGTTTGGTTGGTTGGTTTGGTTTGGTTTGGTTAGTTAGGTTAGTTTGGTTAGTTAGTTTGGTTAGTTTTGGTTAGTTTGGTTAGTTTGGTTGGGTTTGGTTTGGTTAGTTTGGTTGGGTTGGGTTGGGTTGGGTTGGGTTTGGTTTGGTTTGGTTTGGTTTGGTTTGGTTTGGTTAGTTAGTTTTGGTTAGTTTGGTTTGGTTAGTTTTGGTTAGTTAGTTTGGTTAGTTTGGTTAGTTTAGTTTGGTTTGGTTTTGGTTAGGTTGGTTTGGTTTGGTTTGGTTTGGTTTGGTTTGGTTGGTTTGGTTAGTTTGGTTTGGTTAGTTTGGTTTGGTTTGGTTAGTTTGGTTTGGTTAGGTTGGGTTAGTTTGGTTTGGTTTGGTTTGGTTAGTTAGGTTTGGTTTGGTTTGGTTTGGTTAGTTAGTTTGGTTAGTTTGGTTTGGTTAGTTTGGTTTGGTTTGGTTAGTTTGGTTTGGTTAGGTTGGGTTAGTTTGGTTTGGTTTGGTTTGGTTAGTTAGGTTTGGTTTGGTTTGGTTTGGTTAGTTAGTTTGGTTAGTTTGGTTTGGTTAGTTTGGTTTGGTTTGGTTAGTTTGGTTTGGTTAGGTTGGGTTAGTTTGGTTTGGTTTGGTTTGGTTAGTTAGGTTTGGTTTGGTTTGGTTTGGTTAGTTAGATTTTGGTTTGGTTAGGTTGGGTTAGTTTGGTTTGGTTTGGTTTGGTTTGGTT
>NW_022639998.1:0-131 GCF_010583005.1 Odontomachus brunneus | reverse complement strand
GTTTGGTTTGGTTAGGTTAGTTTGGTTTGGTTTGGTTAGTTTGGTTAGTTTGGTTAGTTATAAGGTTGGGTTGGTTTGGTTGGTTAGTTTGGTTTGGTTAGTTGGTTTGGTTTGGTTTGGTTTGGTTTGGT
>NW_022639997.1:11205-11276 GCF_010583005.1 Odontomachus brunneus | reverse complement strand
TAGTTATACGCGTTTAAAGTCATTTAAACAACCAAATGTGTTCGTAATATTTGACACAGATATATATTCGA
>NW_022639997.1:9718-11195 GCF_010583005.1 Odontomachus brunneus | reverse complement strand
ATGGGTGGGTTGCTGCGCCCATGAGTATTAGGAACCGGAGGGCTCCCCTCCTTCTCGCTTCAGAGAGGGAGGGAAGCCCAATGGCTCCTACAGCAGGGGAGCGTACCGGATCCCTTATGCCAGTATGGTACCGGTCTCTCGGGTGGGCAGCGGCGCCCGAGAGTCTCAGAGGGAGGCGAGCGCGCCCGGCTGTCCTTAGGGCAGCCGGTGCGGGTGAACCGACCTCACCGCGGGGGCTGTCGGGCCTCTTATGCCAGTACGGCAACCGGCCTCCCGGGTGGGCAGCTGTGCCCGGGAGTAGTAAGATCCTCGGTGAATATTTCACCGGGGATCCACAGCGGGGGCAGGGCGGGCTCCTGAGGCTCCGTTGAGCCAAACCGCCCTAGGGGGCGGCCCGAGAAGCCGCCCGGGTTGGGGGGCCGCCGTCATGCCCCCATTAAAAAATATGATGGAAAAGAAAAAGGAAATGACTTGCGGCGAGTCGGATGCGTCGCGCCGGCATGGGGGGGCTATGGTCCCAGGCCCCCCCTTGTCGTCAACAAGCGTTGGGCCAGAGGAAGCCGGTGCGTCTACGGCGGGCGCGCCGGTGGATATGGCGACCGCCGAGGGATTGGGGGGAAGGGGAAGCAGCTCGGAGAGAGAGGGGAGGAAAAGAATGAGGGACCGGATGGGGGACGGGAGTAGGAGTGAGGTGAGCTCATGGGGGGGCTCCAGCGGGCAGAGCAGCCCGAGCGAATACCCCGGGCTCTGGATGCCAAGACAGGCAAGGAAAGAAAGGATAGAGGAAAGGAAGGAAAAGGGGAAAAAGCAAAAAATGGAAGAGGAAGAAGAAAATATGTTCGGCATGCTTAGGAGGAGGGAAATCAGGAATGAAGGTGATGGCATGCCGGACATGGGGTGCCCCGAGGAGGTCCTGGAATTCATCCAGGACCGACTCGAGGAAATTGAGGACAGGATCATAGACTTGGTGGGAATGGCGGAAAAAAGTAAGAGGATGAGTGGGACAGAGAAGGAGAGGGTGAGAAAGGCGGAGAGGGAAATAAAAAAACGTATGCATGGAGGTGGATGACGCGGCAAGAGGAGGTATAAGGGCGTTGCTGAAGAGGAAGACAAGGCTGGCAAGCATGTGGAGGAACGAGGAGGGGAAAACAAGAAGATTGGAAGGTGAAGTGTTGAGGATGAGGGGAATGATGGAGGGGGAGCAAGAAAGAGAGCGGACTGACAGGGCGGTGTCGCCGTTCCCGGAGGTGCCGCCCGACCGGAGGGACCGAGCGACGTCCCCGCTCAGTGGAGTGGCCCTGGGGCGAATGGGGGCGACGTCGGCGGGAGTGGGTCCGCCGGCTGCGTCGAGGATGAACGGACCGCTCCTCCCGGCCGCCGCGTCCCCCCCGGAAGATCCGGGTTGGGTCGCGGCGGGCGGGCGGAGGGCGGGGAGGAGGACAGAAAGGGGCCCCAAAAGGGGCGACGGGGGGGCGCA
>NW_022639997.1:8848-9708 GCF_010583005.1 Odontomachus brunneus | reverse complement strand
CCTCGGCCCCATCCGATGGGGCTGGCGGGGCGAGGGGGCAGTCTGGGCTAGACTCCCCCTCGCCGCGGCTACCGCTGTGGCGGCAGAAGGGAGGGTGGCGCTGGGGTGGGCGGGTGCGCGGGTAGTGATGCTCGCTCCCCGCCCTCTCCAGTGCCACCGGTGTTGGCGGCTCGGCCACATCCGGGCGGCCTGCTCCGCGTCAATCGACCGGAGTGGGCTCTGTTACCGGTATGGCAGGGCGGGTCACATCGCGCGGGACTGCGCAGGGAGCGCGGCCTGCGCGGTGTGCTCCGAGGACGGTAGGGACTCGGGCCACCGGGTGGGTGGTCCCGAGTGCCCAATGAGGGGCGGTGCTCCGGCGGGCGGTAGGCCTCCGGGGCATCGCAGGGGTCGACCGCCTGAAGCGGTCGGCTCGGCCCGCCCCCCTACGGGAGGCATGCCGGCGGATCCCGGGAGTTATCCCGGGATCCGGCCGGCGGAGAGGGCCCCGGTCTGACCATCTAGACCGGGGCCACGGCGCCGGCCGAACATCAGGCCGGCGTCGAGGGGGGCCGGTGTCGGCGGATACTCCGCCTCCACCGGTCCCCCCTCTCCCCTACGGGTCGCCTGGGGGGTGTGCGGGGGCACACCCTCCAATCAAAGCGGCCCGGGAGGGAGGCGGCGCGGTGTTGGGTCGCACCGCGCCGCTGCTCAGGAGGAGCGTGACCGGGGGTGATTTATTACCCCCGGTCCGGGAGGGGTCCTCTGGACCGCGGAGGGGGGTTCGCGGATGTTATACGCAAGTGGTTCCCGCGGGCCCCCTGATGACCGCTGAGGACGGACCCGCCAGGGGTTTTAGTGGGTAGGGCCCCCCCGAGCAT
>NW_022639997.1:3506-8320 GCF_010583005.1 Odontomachus brunneus | reverse complement strand
TACTTACTCTGGCCGCCTTCTTAATTACAACTCCTTTCATCCTATACAGCATAAAATTGGTACAATCATAGGGTTAGTGGATAGAGTAATTTTTTTGAGCCATCCAATGTTCCATGTAAAAAATTTTGAGTTTGTTTTCCACACATTGGTTATGAATGGTTATCCCATCGAATTTATTCTTAGAATCTATAGGAAACGTGTGTTTCGACTAATTGAAAAAATGAATATTATTCCACCAAGTACATCTTCGTCTTCCTTGTTACACACTCGTTCTTATAATATTTTTCCATATTTGGGAATGATTTCAGATAGAATCAGTAAGATTTTTAAAGAATTTAAAAGGTTTCATGTTTTAGTATTATGAACAAGCTTTCTGGTCTGGTTCGTGTCCATAAAGACGCTTTGCCTCTGAATCTTCTGAATAACGTTGTAATTATATAAGTTAGAGTGCGGAGACTGTGACTCGTCTTATGTTGGTCAGACGAGCAGAAGGCTCTCCACTCGTGTATCTGAACATAAACAACTACCTCGAGACCTTACTTCGCATCTCTCTGTCGTACAAGAGCACCGTGTTAATTACGGCCACGAATTTAAATGGGATAATGTCAAAGTTTTGCATAAGGAACATCTATTTTATAAAAGAATGATTGCTGAGATGATTTTTATAAAAATGCAGACGCATGGACTGAATTCTCATATTCACACTGAGAATTTAGGAAAATGTTAGAACATGTTACTCGGTTTGACTTAGATCGTATTTCGTTTGCGGTTACGAAGTAAATATAAACACTGGATTCTGTATTGTTTGCGGCATTCGGAGGTACACGTTCATAGGCGTAACATCTCATCGGAACTCTCTGGCCTTTATCGAGGTAGATATCATTATTTTGTTTTTTCCCTCACATTGGGGTTGGTTGCTCTATCTGAATACGTTTTTTAGATGATCATACCACAGCATCTTAGTACGTGCGATGGAGTGACCAGTCTCGGAATAAATTGCCGGTAGCTGAATGAAATGAAACATTTCATTGTGTAAATGATATATTATGTTTGTGCTTCTGAATCCCGTAGACAAAAAAAATTTGTAGCGACAATTCTGTAACAACCAATGTTAACGCTAACTTTTGCGATTTTTTATTTTTTGTGACACTTTAACATTATTTGTAATCACTGAAGAGGGTCTGTGAAATAAGACCGAAACGCGTATGATATTTAATAAAATTTGTTCTTATGGCGAGATTGTGTCACTATGTTTTAATAGTTTATAATAGCACTATATAACCTGTGCGTGAACTCTAATTGTCCTTAGGTTAATATTAATATATTTTATATAAATTAATAATCCTTATGTTATAATATATGTTATGTTATATTTATATAAATTAATATAATCCTTATGTTATACTTTTTAAACAATATACGTAATTCATTGAATGTTTCACGATTTTTATATTTTAAACTGTCAGAGCATATTAAAAAGTATAAAAACGAAAACTTGGAATTATTAGTATCTTCCAAGTTTTTATCTGTTATTGTAAATTAAATACAAGTATAATCATAGTCGCCAATAAAATGTAGGCTTTTTAATAGCATACATACATTAATAAATAAATATTATGTATCTTCCCACTTTTTCTGTAAAATTGCAGCATATGTATACTTTGTCTTAATATGTTTTAAACATATTGCCAATGCATTTTTAAATATTGTCAACGATTATATGAGAGAACTCAAATTCTAGAATCTTAGTTAAAATTTGTAAAAAATTTTAATCATGAATTTTCAAATCAGACAATTGGCTGGCTATCTTCTAAAATGCATTGTAGAAAAAAATTAAACTTATTATTTAAGTAAGATGTATAAATGACTGTAGAGATGTTTGAATAAATAATCCAAATAATTATAGATGGAGTTAAAATACAATTTTAAATTAATTAATTTTTCATTCTTTTGTGGTTTTGAAGTTTGATATAAAATTATTCGAAATAACATTTCGTTTGGCGAAAGGTCTTACATAAACTAACTTTAACAAATTTAGTACCATAAAAAATGGCAACGCATGAGAGACATATCCGATGTTGTAATTTTTACAAATTTTAATAAGGAAAAAATACTAAAAAATATACGAAACGAATTGTTCATTTCACGGTGAAAATATTGTATTGCGCATTTTGGTTTAAAAGCAATGATTTTAGTCTGTTTGACAAACTACATCCTGGAGTCCTCGGAAATGCGACAACGATGATTTAGAACAATTGCTCGTTGCAAATTTGGCACCAACGCAAAAAGTGCAGAAGAGTTAGAAATAACGCAACAAACTATTTCCAAATAGGAAAGATCCATAAATGAGAAAAGTGTGTTCCCCGACAACTCATTGATGACATAAAAATCTACCCATGACAGCTCTTCTTTTCTCAATAAACAACGTGTAAGCAACGTATAAAGACTTTTTATGGAAAATCATTAAGGGGAATGAAAACTTGAATCTCTATAATCTTAAACGTATAAAGTCATGCGTATGTTCCGATTATCAAGCATCTTATCTGGTCGCAAATCCTAAACGAATGTAGGTTCTGCTTTGCATTTGGAGGGATATCAAGGGCGCGGTTTATTATGAGTTATTCGAAATATTATTTTGGAACCGGTTGAAAGTGCGAATTGCTACAAACTCTAATTATAGTACCTATGTTATATTAAATTTAAAATTTTCCGCGAAGTATCATATGCATTATTATGTAGCAAGTTAGTTGCGACTAACGTTGTTAATTCTATCTACGTATATATCATAAATATCTAAAAAACATTTTAGAGAGGTCTGAACAATACTCTATTTATTGAACATATCTTTATAACGTCTCTAAGATGTCTGTGTTTTAGACATTTGTACTGTTTAAATATTTCCTTTTATGGTATTTTTGCTGAATACAATTTTTCTAAATATTTTTTTAAAGATACATTTTTGCTGAATACAATTTTTTTAAATATTTTTTTAAAGATATATTTTTGCTGAATCTATTTTTGTATTTTCTTTTACATTTTTACTGGGAATTTTTTTTTTAATACACAACGTATTTTTTTACTGTTTTGTAAAAACGGTAAGTTTGTTGGGGATTTCACATCTTTTGTACTTACATTAAAAAATATTCAATTTTTCTTTTATCTTTTTAAAATTAATTTTTATTTTTTATATATAATTATGTTGAGTTTTATGTTTTGTTTTTTTTTAATTTTAATAAGTTATATATTTTTTTATGTATATGTTTCTACAAAACTTGTGAGTACGAATTTGGGTATTTTTTTGATATATTATATTTGTTCAACTATATGTTTTTTTTTAATTATTTAATTCTCCAGAAATAATAAATTAGATATTATAGGTAGAATTGTAGAAGGAATTATCAAAATATGTCTAATGTTATAGAAATAATGTATACTTCTGTTTTTGTTACAAATTTTATATGAAAGAAATTATATTTTTTCTGCAAAGAAAATATATGTATTTTTAGCATTTCGAAGCCAATTGCATTTGCCAGCTTTTAAATCATGAACTGATACCCATTCTGTACCTTTAGCACGCATTATATTTGTATATTGTCCATTACTTTTTGCCATTATGGAAAATCGCACTTATAATTTTATATATATTTTGTTCTATACATATCTTTTCTGTTGGTATTCTCTTAATTTTTAAATTTAGAATCTTAAATATGTTTCTTTCAACAACTTTAAATAACAATATTTGAAAAATAAAAATATCTTTTGTTATTATTGTATCAGTTTTTTCAATTGCAGAATTTGCTCCACGATTAGTATATAATTTTAAAACGCTAATCCAACGTCAAAAATTGTATTCTATTAATTCTTGAAAAATATATGACTCAGTTAAATTGTTTAGCAATCAAAGTAGTAGAATATGATTTGTTTGAATTTCTATATTTGTGTATTTATATTTTTTACATCGTGTAGTTACGTATAATTGGTGTTCAATTGCATTTTTTATGCTATCTATGTTATTAATAAGATGTACAATAAACTCACCAACATTTTGTTGAATATTTTTAAGATATTGATTACCCGTTAATTTATGTACTGAAATCGTATTTAATGTTTTACCATTTGAAGCATAAGAGTCAATTAATTTTTTCATATCATTTGAATGTTCAAGACGAAACAACACTCTCCAGAGAATGAAAAAATGAAATATACATTGAATCGTACTATTTGCATAACATGATACATTATCGTTCTTAAAAAATCCCCTTATACACCACAAATTATAATCAATAATATCATTATCGTTTATTTGACACTCTAAAGCATCTTTTGGTACTGCCTAAATATATTAGGTGAAGTAAAAAGTTCTGAGCGTTTTCCGCTAGATGTCTTTAGTGAGCCATATCTCACGATGTATACATCACATCGGGTCATACTATACGGCGATTTAAAGGTGACATTACGCTTCAAAAAAAGTTCTGTGACAGTTTTGTGTTTGGTCAAGCAAGTTGTGTGTTACAGCGTTCCAAAATGGAGGTAAAAAAAGAGAAAATTCGATACATTCTTCAGTACCACTACGACCAAGGTGAAAAGGCGGAGCAGGCGGCCAAAAAAATTTGTGCTGTTTATGGACCCAATACAGTATCGAATGCAACAGCAAAGCGGTGGTTCCAACGATTCCGTTCTGGTAATATGGACGTCGAAGATGAGGCACGCTCTGGTAGGCCAATCATCGAAAATGTCGATAAAATCATGGAAATCGTCGAGTCGGACCGACATGTGAGCACTTATTCCATTGCCCAGGAACTGAAGATTAGCCA
>NW_022639997.1:0-484 GCF_010583005.1 Odontomachus brunneus | reverse complement strand
CACACACACACACACACACACACACACTGCTCGCCAGCAAGCGCACTCGCCCGCCCGACAGGGCGGGCTCGTGGTGGGTGAATATACATATATATAACACGAATATATGCACTCACCGCGAGCCCGCCCTGTCGGGCGGGCGAGCGCGCTTGCTGGCAAGCAGTGTGTGTGTGTGTGTGTGTATAGCAGGAGGTACGAAGAGATGGGCAGAACCCCTCTCTTGCACATAAACATGTACCGTTTTGAATATATTATTCGATTTATTACGAAGGAATTATGCAAAATTAATTATATTTTTTAATCATATTCTATTTAATTATCATAAAGAGGATACTATGAAGCCATGATTTCAAAGAACTTATCAATACGTTCGTCATATTGATACTTACGTTTGAAAATAAATTCTGCTATATAATGAATGTAATGCTCTTTTCTGGTACCGTATCGTGGAATTCCACCTCGAATATCACGCCATAGACGCTCG
>NW_022639996.1:11298-11396 GCF_010583005.1 Odontomachus brunneus | reverse complement strand
AATATCTTGTGTCGTTTTTACTTTTTATAGCTAAATTAAATAATAAGAATATAAAAGAGGAAGGAAAAGAAAAGAAGAAAAAAAGAAAGAGAGAAAGG
>NW_022639996.1:10063-11288 GCF_010583005.1 Odontomachus brunneus | reverse complement strand
GAATTAACAAGGATAATATCAGATAAGTATCGGCGAATGTATAAAATAAAAATATATAACGATGTAAAACTTGAATATCTTGTGTCGTTTTTACTTTTTATAGCTAAATTAAATAATAAGAATATAAAAGAGGAAGGAAAAGAAAAGAAGAAAAAAAGAAAGAGAGAAAGGAGAGAATGTGCGAGAAGAAATGAAGAGGAAACAGAAAAGTGAAGATAAATGATAAGATGGAAAAAACCACAAGAGAGCGAGATGGAAAGACAAAATGAATATATGAGTAAGAGAATGAATAAATAAAAGGATAAATAATAAATAAATCTATCCATTCCTATCGTATCCTTTTCTTTTATTTTCAATACCCATACAGCATATGATATCATTTGTACATAATATTTTCATAGAAATCTGACTGACGTCAGAAAGGAGAAAACTTTAGGAACACTTAATGAATTTATTGTGCTAATTGGGAAACAGGTTAGGTTAGGTTATAGGTTTGCCGAGTTTTTTTTTTTTTGGTGAAGTTGTAGAGTATTGAATGAAGGTTGAGAATATAGGGGTGCAGTTTCAAAATAATGTAAAATATAAAAGTTGTGGGAATACCTAGTTTTAGATCTTCAATTGCATATATCTCGTAAACGGTAAGAGATACAGGGTCGTGCTATAGGACCAAATGTGTGGAGCTTGAGGAGTGCTACAAGTTTGCTTATGGAGACCAACCCTGTATCTCTCATGTGAAAGTCAGAAAAGGGTGTCTGAATGTTCAAGGTCAAATATCTTGGAAACGTGTGGTTCGTTTGGAAAGTGTCATAAGGCTTTTTTGTAGAGCTTGATGAGATCTACAAAAAAGTCTAATACTTCATTCCAAACGGATCAGTAGTTTTTGAGAAAAATGAGATTGAATTATTTTTGATATTTTGGTCCGTTTTCGAGAGAATGAGTGGTGAGAGTGAATCTTGAGTGATATGTTTACATCAATGGTGTGTACTCGTTGAGAGAAGCATTCTGGAAGAGCGACTTTTTTTTTTGTACAATTTTTCAAAGTGTTATATCTCGTAAACGGGCGGTTTGTTAGGAAAGTAGTATAAGGCTTTTTTGTTGAGCTAGATAAGGTTTACAAAAAAGTCTAATACTTCATTGCAAACGGACCAGTAGCTTTTGAGAAAAATGAGATTGAATTATTTTTGAAATTTTGGTCGGTTTTCGAGAGAATGAGTGGTAAGAGTGA
>NW_022639996.1:6447-6745 GCF_010583005.1 Odontomachus brunneus | reverse complement strand
GTATGCTATGTTATGTTAGGTTGTTAGGTCATAAGTTATTTCGCGTTAGCGTAGAGAGCACTATTTCGTATAGTTTATTAGGGTTTTCTAAAGAAACATTCGCCTTTGAAAAGGTCTATTTTCGGGTTATTCTAATTTGAAACCGGGTCTTCAGTCCTGCTCGACTCGCCTGACGTTGCTGGTTGCTCCGACAGCTTCTGGGTGTTTCCTCCGGACACGTGCAGCCGCGTGAGTTCGGATGGCCTCCTCTCTCTCTCCTCCGGTTCGGACGGCCGTGTCACCTAGGTTAGGTTGGGTT
>NW_022639996.1:2977-3625 GCF_010583005.1 Odontomachus brunneus | reverse complement strand
GTTAGGTTAGGTTAGGTTTGGTTTGGTTAGGTTAGGTTAGGTTAGTTAGGTTTGGTTAGTTTGGTTGGGTTAGGTTTGGTTTGGTTAGTTAGTTTGGTTTGGTTTTGGTTTGGTTAGTTATAAGGTTGGGTTGGGTTGGTTAGGTTTGGTTAGTTTGGTTTGGTTTGGTTTGGTTAGGTTTGGTTAGTTGGTTAGTTAGGTTGGTTAGTTTGGTTTGGTTAGTTAGTTAGTTTGGTTTGGTTGGGTTAGGTTAGGTTAGGTTAGGTTAGGTTGGGTTAGGTTAGGTTAGGTTAGGTTAGGTTGGTTAGGTTGGGTTTGGTTAGGTTAGGTTAGGTTAGGTTAGTTAGTTATAAGGTTTGGTTAGGTTTGGTTTGGTTAGTTTGGTTAGTTTGGTTAGGTTAGGTTTGGTTTGGTTGGTTTGGTTGGTTTGGTTAGTTTGGTTAGTTAGGTTAGGTTAGTTAGTTTGGTTAGGTTAGGTTAGTTTGGGTTTGGTTTGGTTTGGTTAGTTAGGTTAGGTTGGGTTTGGTTTGGTTAGGTTGGGTTTGGTTAGGTTAGGTTAGGTTAGGTTATAAGGTTGGGTTAGGTTAGGTTGGGTTTGGTTAGGTTTGGTTAGTTAGTTAGGTTAGGTTAGGTTAGGTTAGGTTAGGT
>NW_022639996.1:1872-2070 GCF_010583005.1 Odontomachus brunneus | reverse complement strand
GGTTAGGTTAGGTTTGGTTAGTTGGGTTAGTTTGGTTTGGTTAGGTTTGGTTAGTTTGGTTTGGTTTGGTTAGTTAGGTTAGTTGGGTTAGTTAGGTTAGGTTTGGTTAGGTTAGGTTAGTTTGGTTTGGTTAGGTTAGGTTAGGTTAGGTTGGGTTGGGTTAGGTTAGGTTTGGTTAGGTTGGGTTAGATTAGGTTA
>NW_022639996.1:363-593 GCF_010583005.1 Odontomachus brunneus | reverse complement strand
GGTTAGGTTAGGTTAGGTTAGGTTAGTTAGTTAGGTTAGGTTAGGTTAGGTTGGGTTGGGTTGGGTTTGGTTGGGTTAGGTTAGGTTGGGTTAGTTTGGTTAGGTTAGGTTAGGTTAGGTTGGGTTGGGTTAGGTTAGGTTATAAGGTTGGTTTGGTTAGTTTGGTAGGTTAGGTTAGGTTAGGTTAGGTTAGGTTAGGTTGGTTAGTTGGGTTGGGTTTGGTTATAGGT
>NW_022639996.1:0-217 GCF_010583005.1 Odontomachus brunneus | reverse complement strand
GTTAGGTTAGGTTAGGTTAGGTTAGGTTAGGTTAGGTTAGGTTAGGTTAGGTTAGGTTAGGTTAGTTTGGTTAGTTTAGGTTAGGTTAGGTTAGGTTTGGTTAGTTTTGGTTTGGTTAGGTTAGGTTAGGTTAGGTTAGGTTTGGTTAGTTTGGTTAGGTTAGTTAGATTTGGTTGGGTTAGGTTAGGTTAGGTTAGGTTAGGTTAGGTTAGGTTAG
>NW_022639995.1:11340-11489 GCF_010583005.1 Odontomachus brunneus | reverse complement strand
TGATCCCACCAAATACAGAGCATTACCTTGGCATCATGGATATTCGGCTACGGCGTTGATGTCCCCGGTTGGCCGGGCTTTACATACGATTTTTTGCGTTTCGGGTTGTTGTAGTGAATCCATTTTTCGTCCCCGGTAATGATTCGATG
>NW_022639995.1:7827-7975 GCF_010583005.1 Odontomachus brunneus | reverse complement strand
ATATATATATATATATATATATATATATATATATACATGTATATGAAAGTATAGTACTGCTATCTACCATAATGATTAGCAGCCCCCTTTTATTCCATGCTGCAAATGTTTCGAAGCGCCGTATAGGCCAATCAGTCACGCTGAAATT
>NW_022639995.1:0-108 GCF_010583005.1 Odontomachus brunneus | reverse complement strand
TATATATATATATATATATATATATATATATATATATATATATACATATACATGTCATATGTATATATATATATATACATATACATATATATATATATATATATATAT
>NW_022639994.1:11155-11518 GCF_010583005.1 Odontomachus brunneus | reverse complement strand
ATCTGTCTGGATCGAATGTCAATGCTTTCGGCCAATACTTTTCATTGCGGTGCAAGGTTAATATTGTTATTAAAACTTCAGCGCCTTTCGGTAAAGTATATTCTCCTAAAAATATTCATCTGTAAATAAAATATTAAATAGAGGTAATTAAAATAAAATTATATTTTATTGCCCAGAGTCCAGAAATATGCTATTACCCTGTATATACAGGGTGTCCCGAACCTCCATGATGACTCTTAGTGAAAACGTAGAACGAATTGAGATAAGTGAGAAAGTCCTGCGCCGTTTTGTGATATTCACAAGATTTTTTGAGAAATTAATTATTTTGTCTCAACAAATCAGTGTACAGAAAGCAGCAGCGGG
>NW_022639994.1:10911-11145 GCF_010583005.1 Odontomachus brunneus | reverse complement strand
TTTGTGATATTCACAAGATTTTTTGAGAAATTAATTATTTTGTCTCAACAAATCAGTGTACAGAAAGCAGCAGCGGGAAGAAAGATGCCTTCGGCCGACGTGCGACTGTGACACTCGCGAATCGCATCTCGCCGCGTCCCTCTGCTTATAGCTACGAGCATAGCAAAGCGTACACTGTCAAATGTGCATGACATATCCGTGTACCGAATCGAAGCGTGTCGCCGCTTCGGCTGC
>NW_022639994.1:10432-10901 GCF_010583005.1 Odontomachus brunneus | reverse complement strand
TCGCGAATCGCATCTCGCCGCGTCCCTCTGCTTATAGCTACGAGCATAGCGAAGCGTACACTGTCAAATGTGCATGACATATCCGTGTACCGAATCGAAGCGTGTCGCCGCTTCGGCTGGATACATGTATGTAGAAATGATACAGCGAGCGGCGTGTAACACAAAATCATATGCCAAAAGATAATTATCTTTCGTTTTCTCGACGACGTGATAGAAAAGTGACAGCGCGTGATTACATTTAGAAGATTATTTTATAAGACAGCTCACACATTAAAACCGTAATGTGTTCCTGTGATTAAAAAAAATAGAAAGAAAGAAAGCGATAGAAACTGAAAGGATTTGCAGAGAATCTAACTGTTCTCTATCGAAATTGTTTCTCTATCCTTTGCATGTATCCGCAAGAAATGAAATCGTTTTCTATCGTGCTCTTTAGGAGCAACGTGTTAAGAAAAACATCCATTCTTGACGT
>NW_022639994.1:9518-10422 GCF_010583005.1 Odontomachus brunneus | reverse complement strand
AAGGATTTGCAGAGAATCTAACTGTTCTCTATCGAAATTGTTTCTCTATCCTTTGCATGTATCCGCAAGAAATGAAATCGTTTTCTATCGTGCTCTTTAGGAGCAACGTGTTAAGAAAAACATCCATTCTTGACGTAACCAGTTGACGATAGATTATGATGCATGCCTTCTATCGTGATTATATATATAAAAAATGTACATATAATTACGATAGATAATCTATCGTCAAGTGGTTACGTCAAGAATGGATGTTTTTCTATCGTCTTCTTATAAAAAGCGTAACACGTTTTGATTAAGTACATTCGTCAACAAAATTATCGTATAAGTAAATTCATGTCGACATTTCGTACAATTTTAAATACCGCGAAACATTATCGTATTTGAAATCTTTTTTCTTTTCTTTTAAAGAATGAAATCTATACTTTAAAAAGTATTTGTCGTATTTTGAATTTATTCTCTTCCCTTCCTGTAATCTTTTCAAAATAAAGACATGTTACGTCTTCAAAAAAATTGCACAATTTGACGTATCCTATGCGGTGGAATAAACTTTTTCGTAAATTTCATGATAATTATTGTAAAGTATAGACATTCTTCTGAAATGTAAAAGAAAATGGATTTGTTTTCAATTTTTTTTACGGATTTGCGACATATCAATGTTACCTTTACATTTTTTTAAATCACTTAATTTGACGCACTCTACTGAATGGAATGAATTCTTTCCACAAATCTTACGATAATCATCGTAAAATATCGATGTTTCCTTGCAAATAAAAAAATAAACAGGAGAAGTGCACGACTTTTTTCCGCGATGTTGTACGATATATGAAAGTTACCTATGCATTTTTATTCTGTCACTGTCAGAAGAGAATAAATTCTAAATCTGACTAATGCTCCTTAAAAAAAA
>NW_022639994.1:8425-8524 GCF_010583005.1 Odontomachus brunneus | reverse complement strand
TTGAAACCGCAATAAGTTTTCTGTGATGAAAAAATATTAATAGGGAGAAGAAAACGATAGAAACAATGGAATTTGTAAAGAATTTAATTGTTTTTTATT
>NW_022639994.1:6513-8415 GCF_010583005.1 Odontomachus brunneus | reverse complement strand
GAAGAAAACGATAGAAACAATGGAATTTGTAAAGAATTTAATTGTTTTTTATTGTTATCTGTCGTTTCCTATTAGAAGAGTATTCCATTATTGGAATATAATAGAGATAGTCTTCTATAAATACTTAGCGTATCTTATCGTTTTGTTGAAGTCTATCATGAATAAATCACTGAAAATCTGTCGTAATTAATAATGTATTGGTAATAACGATTTATTGGTAAGAACTCTTACGGAGAAAAACTATAAGAATACGAAAAAATTACTAGCATACTATTAAAGAACTACAACTTTTCAATAGCATGTAATTTCAGTAGTTTTTTCGTATTCTTGCAGTTTTTTTCCATTAAGGCAAGGAACATAAAGTTTTTTGCCACAAAAAAATTTGCTATAATAAATGCTACGTATAAATAACTAAACATAATTTGCTGCGTTAGCCACTTTTTTGCTATAGAAGCAGATTTTCTTGTTACCATAGCAAAAAAACAGGTTGCAGTAAGGGAAATGCAGCTGGCACAGCGAATTACGTTTAATTGCCCATATATAGCAGCAAACTAATTACATATATCCATAAATTCATATTTCTATCTTGTTATAAATTTCATTTCAACCGTCTTGCTTGCCAGTTATACAAGTGATCAGTTACTGGATAACATTAGATGTAAAAGATTCCACATTGTTCCTCAGTGTTACTTGTTTCGCGAGAATAAATATTAATATATTGGATTGTCTGAAAATATAAAATCAATTTTTTTTAAACGTAAAGACCACATTTCTACGTATGGTATATTATTTTCCTCGTGTATACAGAGTGTTTGACGCAAACTATACAAAACTATAAGTGAAGGTAAAGTACGCCGAAAAAACAATTTGAGCAAAAGAACCCTTGGCATTTTATAAACAATTACGTAAAATTTCGAGGTATTTATAAAAAAAGATTAACGAACCAGCCTACGCAATGTTGTGAGACAAGTTCCGTTAGCGCGAGATATCATAAAAATTGTTCGAAATGCGACTATTTGTTTGCAACACGCTCACCATACATTGAAAAATAATTATTATCACGCTGTTCGCATCCTTACTCTTCCTTAATCTATCAGTCGATATCCAACTATGCTAAGAGACAGTAGCGTTTTAATCATTTTCGATAAGATCTTGCGCTTATAGAGCTCAGTCCAACAACACGCGCTCAGATTCGTCAATTTTTTTCATTAACATCTCAAAATTTTACGTAGTTATTTGCGAAAAGCTAGAGCTCTTCGTGTTCAGATTAACACGTTCTATTTTTACACGTGTACTTTTGTATACCTTGCGTCAAATACTGTATATACGCTGCATTTTTTTTCTCATAATCTGTTATACGGTCGTCAACAGTGTTAATTGTTTAGCGTTTTTCAGATTCAGCGTTAAAAATTTTTCAAGAACGGTAAGCGTTTAAGCTATAATGTTATCTATTTGTTTTATATGGTAATTTTACATACACGTACAGAAATTAGGATAATAATTAGTGCAATTGGTATAATAAATAATATAATAATTATTATAATGTAAAAAACCGTGATTTTGATCTGAATGCAATGAGAACTGTGTTTTATAACTACGTAGTGGAGTAATAACCCGCACAACACAACGTCTAAAATCGAGACATAAGATGTCTTTAAAACGTCTTTAAGACATTTTACGTCTCGACTTTAGGCGTTATGTTATGTAAGCATATTTGGGAAAATCTTTTACACGTATATTTCTATTTCTTTTTTTACTTTTTCTATTAAAACATCGAAATACAGTTAGAGTAAGAAAATGTAATGATAAAAAGGGCAGTTTTTTGCCTACCAAAATAAGCGTGAAAACATTATCATTTCTTATTTACTCATTTTGACTAATTAAATACAGTGGTAAAATCCA
>NW_022639994.1:1877-3847 GCF_010583005.1 Odontomachus brunneus | reverse complement strand
AGTTATCCTATCCAAAGTCAACGTATGTGGGTTGTCCTTTCTGTTGCTTTATTTAATATTCATGACGAGTCATCGATTATAACTTTGCCTGATGTTGTCAGGTTAATTGAAACTCTTAAGGTTTAAACAAAATATATATTTCCACAATGCCACTTTGTCCACGTTGTGACAAGTCTTTAGCATGTGTAACCGCTCTCTGGCTTCATCTTTCTCTTGTTCATAGAGCAGAGGAAAATGCACAGTTTAGATGTCGAGAAAAGGACTGCTTCAGAGTATTAACAAATTGGAATGAGTTCAAAAGGCATTTACTGAACACGCATAATTGTCAAGTGATTACAACCGAACCATATTCTGTTTCTGTTGTACCAAATTATGAAAACTGTGCATCTTGCCAAGCCATTACAGCCGAACCATCTTCAGTTTCTGTTGTGCCAAATTATGAAAATTTTACATCTTGCGAGGCAAATAATAGTTCAAATTTCGTTTATGAGGACGATACTTTAGGTTTAAAAAATGCGTTAAAGCAGTTAATTTTGCAATTTCTTGCAAAGTTGTATGCAAATCATAAACTTCCTCGCAGTTTTGTTCAGGATGTTTTCTTAGATGTGATAGAGCTTGTACTTGAAATGGTGGCATATATGAAAAGAAATATTCAAAATAAAATTAATAAGGCTGATTCCAGTGCTTGTACTTTTGAGATAGTTGAGTCAGTTCTGGACAGTTTCCGTGAGCCATTTAATACATTGTCTACTGAAAATCGTCGCTTTAAAGCTTTTCAAGAATCTGGGTATTTTGTGCCTGTACAGAGCTACATAATTGGTGATAGGCTGGACGATGTTGTACAAAAGGGAATTATGATAAAACAAATTGTTCCAGTAAAAGCTCAATTTTTGCCAATGAGACATGTTTTACAAAAGATATTTAGCTTACCTGGTGTTTTTTCACAAGTTTAAAGCTATGTGCAAAAGCTCGAACGTGACGATGAGATCATCGAAAATTTTATACAGGGCAAACTTTGGAAGGAAAAGGTCCAAAATTATTTTCAGGGGAAAACTGTTTTTCCTCTGTTTTTTTATTTTGATGATTTTGAAGTATGCAACCCGTTAGGTTCCCATATTGGGGTACATAAACTAGGAGCTGTTTACTATCAGGTTGCATGTTTTCCACCCGAAATTAACTCTCTCCTAGAAAATATTTTTCTTTGTGCCCTCTTTTATTCAAATGATAGGACAGAATTCAGAAATAGTAGAGTTTTTCACAAAGTTATTGATGAACTAAATTTTTTACAGACACAGGGCATTGACATAGATACAGGACAAAGCACTGAACGCGTTTACTTTGCTCTTGGTTTGGTACTAGGAGATAATCTCGGCTTAAACTCTATCCTGGGATTTGTAGAATCTTTCGGGGCTAACTATTATTGCCGGCTTTGTACATTGTCTCGTAATGACATACAGTCTACTTTCACCGAAAGGAATATGCGCTTTGAAACATATGATGCTGACGTAGAGCTGTCAAACTACCAATTAACTGAAATCGAAGAAAAATCGGTATGGAACGATGTTTTTCATTTTAAAAGTGAAGAAAATTTTGTTGTCGATCTTCTTCATGATGGTCCAGAGGGATACTTTGGATATGTCATGACTTTAATCGTTCGCTATTTTGTAAAAGATTTACTACCTAAAGAAGATCGTTTACAACTTCAGTTACTAAATGCACGTCTGAACTCATTTGATTATTCCAACAATGAACTTTCAAACAAAGTTCCAATCATTACTGAGCATGAACTAGAAGGGGTAAAGCTTAAAATGTCTGGAAGTGAGATGATGAATTTTGTTTATATATTCAGTATATTAGTAGGTGACCTAGTACCACATGAAGATCCTGCATGGGAATTTTACCTTAGTATGAGACAAATAGTGGACATAGTTATGTGTTTTGAAATAGATAAACCTAGTATCAATCTTCTG
>NW_022639994.1:0-1867 GCF_010583005.1 Odontomachus brunneus | reverse complement strand
CTCAAAAAGGAGAAAATAGTGTGTGGAGATTCAGACATAGAACTTCTCTATGCTTTTCCTTTACTTTTTCCCGTTATACCAGTAAAGATATTAGGACGCAGACCTTGGAGAGCTTCTCGAGCAGAAATTCAAGAAGGATTTGTAGTTCATTTAAAAGTTAATCTTTAAGCCTATAGAATTTTGATCATATGATGTACAAAGAGAGATGACAAGATTTTATTTTTGATTTCTAGGTCATTTTTGACTTTGAGCAAACTCTCCAGGGGATGGAGAACTCTGCATTTCAGAGAGGTACTACTCTCCAACCGTTTCCTATGGTAGTTGGTCCAACATTGACATCAATTCATTCAAGTTATGTTATTATTAACCGTCGCCCAATCCTTCTGGAGTCTCCACTACGTGCTGTTGAAGTTGCATTTAAAATATTTCATGCCTTGAATTGCAGTTATCCTATCCAAAGTCAACGTATGTGGGTTGTCCTTTCTGTTGCTTTATTTAATATTCATGACGAGTCATCGATTATAACTTTGCCTGATGTTGTCAGGTTAATTGAAACTCTTAAGGTTTAAACAAAATATATATTTCCACAATGCCACTTTGTCCACGTTGTGACAAGTCTTTAGCATGTGTAACCGCTCTCTGGCTTCATCTTTCTCTTGTTCATAGAGCAGAGAAAAATGCACAGTTTAGATGTCGAGAAAAGGACTGCTTCAGAGTATTAACAAATTGGAATGAGTTCAAAAGGCATTTACTGAACACGCATAATTGTCAAGTGATTACAACCGAACCATATTCTGTTTCTGTTGTACCAAATTATGAAAACTGTGCATCTTGCCAAGCCATTACAGCCGAACCATCTTCAGTTTCTGTTGTGCCAAATTATGAAAATTTTACATCTTGCGAGGCAAATAATAGTTCAAATTTCGTTTATGAGGACGATACTTTAGGTTTAAAAAATGCGTTAAAGCAGTTAATTTTGCAATTTCTTGCAAAGTTGTATGCAAATCATAAACTTCCTCGCAGTTTTGTTCAGGATGTTTTCTTAGATGTGATAGAGCTTGTACTTGAAATGGTGGCATATATGAAAAGAAATATTCAAAATAAAATTAATAAGGCTGATTCCAGTGCTTGTACTTTTGAGATAGTTGAGTCAGTTCTGGACAGTTTCCGTGAGCCATTTAATACATTGTCTACTGAAAATCGTCGCTTTAAAGCTTTTCAAGAATCTGGGTATTTTGTGCCTGTACAGAGCTACATAATTGGTGATAGGCTGGACGATGTTGTACAAAAGGGAATTATGATAAAACAAATTGTTCCAGTAAAAGCTCAATTTTTGCCAATGAGACATGTTTTACAAAAGATATTTAGCTTACCTGGTGTTTTTTCACAAGTTCAAAGCTATGTGCAAAAGCTCGAACGTGACGATGAGATCATCGAAAATTTTATACAGGGCAAACTTTGGAAGGAAAAGGTCCAAAATTATTTTCAGGGGAAAACTGTTTTTCCTCTGTTTTTTTATTTTGATGATTTTGAAGTATGCAACCCGTTAGGTTCCCATATTGGGGTACATAAACTAGGAGCTGTTTACTATCAGGTTGCATGTTTTCCACCCGAAATTAACTCTCTCCTAGAAAATATTTTTCTTTGTGCCCTCTTTCATTCAAATGATAGGACAGAATTCAGAAATAGTAGAGTTTTTCACAAAGTTATTGATGAACTAAATTTTTTACAGACACAGGGCATTGACATAGATACAGGACAAAGCACTGAACGCGTTTACTTTGCTCTTGGTTTGGTACTAGGAGATAATCTCGGCTTAAACTCTATCCTGGGATTTGTAGAATCTTTCGGGGCTAACTATTATTGC
>NW_022639993.1:8814-11089 GCF_010583005.1 Odontomachus brunneus | reverse complement strand
GTTTGGTTAGTTTGGTTTGGTTTGGTTAGTTAGTTAGTTTGGTTAGTTAGTTTGGTTTGGTTTGGTTAGTTTGGTTAGTTAGTTTGGTTTGGTTTGGTTAGTTTGGTTAGTTTGGTTTGGTTAGTTAGTTATAAGGTTGGTTTGGTTTGGTTTGGTTTGGTTGGTTGGTTAGGTTAGTTAGTTGGGTTTGGTTTGGTTAGTTAGTTTGGTTTGGTTTGGTTAGGTTTGGTTTTGGTTTGGTTTGGTTTGGTTTGGTTTGGTTTGGTTAGTTTGGTTTGGTTAGTTAGTTTGGTTAGTTTGGTTTGGTTTGGTTTGGTTAGTTTGGTTAGTTAGTTAGGTTGGGTTTGGTTTGGTTAGTTTGGTTTGGTTAGTTAGTTTGGTTAGTTTGGTTTGGTTTGGTTTGGTTAGTTTGGTTAGTTAGTTAGGTTGGGTTTGGTTTGGTTAGTTTGGTTTGGTTAGTTAGTTTGGTTAGTTTGGTTTGGTTTGGTTTGGTTAGTTTGGTTAGTTAGTTAGGTTGGGTTTGGTTTGGTTAGTTTGGTTTGGTTAGTTAGTTTGGTTAGTTTGGTTTGGTTTGGTTTGGTTAGTTTGGTTAGTTAGTTAGGTTGGGTTTGGTTTGGTTAGTTTGGTTTGGTTAGTTAGTTTGGTTAGTTTGGTTTGGTTTGGTTTGGTTAGTTTGGTTAGTTAGTTAGGTTGGGTTTGGTTTGGTTTGGTTTGGTTAGTTAGGTTGGGTTTGGTTTGGTTAGTTTGGTTTGGTTAGTTAGTTTGGTTAGTTTGGTTTGGTTTGGTTTGGTTTGGTTTGGTTGGTTGGTTAGTTTGGTTTGGTTTGGTTAGGTTAGGTTAGTTATAAGGTTTGGTTTGGTTAGTTTGGTTAGTTTAGTTTGGTTTGGTTTGGTTTGGTTAGTTGGTTTGGTTAGTTGGGTTTGGTTTGGTTTGGTTTGGTTTGGTTTGGTTTGGTTAGTTTGGTTTGGTTGGGTTGGGTTAGTTTGGTTAGGTTAGGTTAGGTTAGGTTGGGTTAGTTAGGTTAGTTTGGTTAGTTAGGTTAGGTTAGGTTAGGTTGGTTAGTTTGGTTTGGTTAGTTAGGTTAGGTTAGGTTAGGTTAGGTTAGTTAGTTTGGTTAGGTTAGGTTTGGTTAGGTTTGGTTTGGTTTGGTTTGGTTGGGTTGGTTAGGTTAGTTTGGTTTGGTTTGGTTGGGTTAGTTTGGTTAGTTTGGTTGGGTTTGGTTAGGTTTGGTTAGGTTAGTTTGGTTTGGTTAGTTTGGTTTGGTTTGGTTAGGTTAGGTTTGGTTAGGTTGGGTTAGGTTAGGTTTGGTTAGTTTTGGTTTGGTTAGTTTGGTTTGGTTGGGTTGGGTTGGGTTAGGTTAGGTTAGTTTGGTTTGGTTGGTTGGGTTAGGTTGGGTTGGGTTAGTTAGTTAGTTGGGTTTGGTTGGGTTAGGTTAGGTTGGGTTAGGTTTGGTTGGGTTGGGTTGGGTTAGTTAGTTAGTTTGGTTAGGTTAGTTGGGTTAGGTTAGGTTAGGTTAGGTTTGGTTAGTTAGGTTTGGTTTGGTTTGGTTAGGTTTGGTTAGGTTAGGTTAGGTTTGGTTTGGTTAGGTTGGGTTAGGTTAGGTTAGGTTAGTTTGGTTAGTTTGGTTAGTTTTTGGTTAGGTTAGGTTAGGTTAGGTTAGTTTGGTTTGGTTTGGTTAGTTAGTTAGGTTAGGTTAGGTTTGGTTAGGTTAGGTTAGGTTAGGTTAGGTTTGGTTAGTTTGGTTAGTTTGGTTTGGTTAGTTAGTTTGGTTAGTTTGGTTTGGTTAGGTTAGGTTAGGTTAGTTTGGTTTGGTTAGTTAGGTTAGGTTAGGTTGGTTGGTTGGTTGGGTTTGGTTTGGTTTGGTTAGGTTAGTTTGGTTTGGTTAGGTTAGGTTAGGTTAGTTTGGTTTGGTTAGTTAGGTTAGGTTAGGTTGGTTGGTTGGTTGGGTTTGGTTTGGTTTGGTTAGGTTAGTTTGGTTTGGTTAGGTTAGGTTAGGTTAGTTTGGTTTGGTTAGTTAGGTTAGGTTAGGTTGGTTGGTTGGTTGGGTTTGGTTTGGTTTGGTTAGGTTAGTTTGGTTTGGTTAGGTTAGGTTAGTTTGGTTTGGTTGGTTGGTTTGGTTTGGTTAGTTAGTTTTGGTTAGTTAGGTTAGGTTAGTTGGTTAGTTTGGTTTGGTTAGTTTGGTTTGGTTAGTTAGTTAGGTTAGTTAGGTTAGGTTAGTTAGTTTGGTTAGTTTGGTTAGGTTAGTTTGGTTAGGTTAGTTTGGTTTGGTTTGGTT
>NW_022639993.1:5489-7803 GCF_010583005.1 Odontomachus brunneus | reverse complement strand
GTTAGTTTGGTTAGGTTAGTTTGGTTTGGTTTGGTTAGTTTGGTTAGGTTAGGTTTGGTTAGGTTAGTTAGTTTGGTTAGGTTAGGTTAGGTTAGTTTGGTTTGGTTAGTTTGGTTAGTTAGGTTAGGTTGGGTTGGGTTGGGTTGGGTTAGGTTAGGTTAGGTTGGGTTAGTTAGATTTGGTTAGTTAGTTAGGTTAGGTTAGGTTAGGTTGGGTTAGTTAGATTTGGTTAGTTAGTTAGGTTAGGTTAGGTTAGGTTGGGTTAGTTAGATTTGGTTAGTTAGTTAGGTTAGGTTAGGTTAGGTTAGTTAGGTTAGGTTTGGTTTGGTTAGTTTGGTTAGTTTGGTTAGGTTAGGTTAGTTAGTTAGTTGGTTTGGTTTGGTTGGTTTGGTTAGGTTTGGTTTGGTTTGGTTTGGTTGGTTTGGTTTGGTTTGGTTGGTTAGTTTGGTTAGTTAGTTTGGTTAGGTTAGGTTTGGTTTGGTTTGGTTTGGTTTGGTTAGTTAGTTAGTTTGGTTAGTTTGGTTAGTTAGGTTTGGTTAGTTAGTTTGGTTTGGTTTGGTTTGGTTTGGTTAGTTTGGTTAGTTTGGTTAGTTAGGTTGGGTTTGGTTAGTTTGGTTTGGTTTGGTTTGGTTAGGTTAGTTTGGTTTGGTTTGGTTAGTTTGGTTAGTTAGTTTGGTTAGTTTGGTTTGGTTTGGTTTGGTTAGTTTGGTTAGGTTAGTTTGGTTAGGTTTGGTTAGTTTGGTTAGTTAGTTAGTTTGGTTAGGTTAGTTTGGTTTGGTTTGGTTAGTTTAGTTAGTTAGTTTGGTTTGGTTTGGTTAGGTTAGGTTAGTTTGGTTTGGTTTGGTTTGGTTAGTTTGGTTAGGTTAGTTTGGTTAGGTTTGGTTAGTTTGGTTAGTTAGTTAGTTTGGTTAGGTTAGTTTGGTTTGGTTTGGTTAGTTTGGTTAGGTTAGTTTGGTTAGGTTTGGTTAGTTTGGTTAGTTAGTTAGTTTGGTTAGGTTAGTTTGGTTTGGTTTGGTTAGTTTGGTTAGGTTAGTTTGGTTAGGTTTGGTTAGTTTGGTTAGTTAGTTAGTTTGGTTAGGTTAGTTTGGTTTGGTTTGGTTAGTTTGGTTAGGTTAGTTTGGTTAGGTTTGGTTAGTTTGGTTAGTTAGTTAGTTTGGTTAGGTTAGTTTGGTTTGGTTTGGTTAGTTTGGTTAGGTTGGTTTGGTTTGGTTAGGTTAGGTTAGGTTAGGTTGGGTTGGGTTTGGTTTGGTTGGTTAGGTTAGGTTGGGTTAGGTTAGTTTGGTTAGTTAGGTTAGTTAGTTTGGTTAGTTAGTTATAAGGTTAGGTTAGGTTAGTTAGATTAGTTAGGTTAGGTTGGGTTAGTTTGGTTTGGTTTGGTTAGTTAGATTTGGTTAGTTTGGTTAGGTTTGGTTAGTTAGTTAGATTAGATTAGGTTAGGTTTGGTTAGTTTGGTTTGGTTTGGTTTGGTTTGGTTTGGTTTGGTTAGGTTAGTTAGTTATAAGGTTGGGTTGGTTAGTTTGGTTAGTTTGGTTTGGTTTGGTTTAGTTTGGTTTGGTTTGGTTTGGTTAGTTAGATTGGTTAGTTAGATAGGTTAGGTTAGGTTAGGTTAGGTTAGGTTAGTTAGATTAGATAAGGTTGGGTTTGGTTAGTTTGGTTAGTTTGGTTTGGTTAGGTTAGTTAGTTTGGTTTGGTTAGGTTAGGTTAGTTTGGTTAGTTATAAGGTTGGGTTGGGTTTGGTTTGGTTAGGTTAGGTTTGGTTTGGTTAGTTGGTTTGGTTAGTTTGGTTAGGTTGGGTTAGTTTGGTTAGTTTGGTTTGGTTTGGTTTGGTTTGGTTTGGTTTGGTTGGTTTGGTTAGTTTGGTTTGGTTTGGTTGGTTTGGTTTGGTTAGTTTGGTTAGTTTGGTTAGTTAGTTAGGTTAGTTTGGTTTGGTTAGTTAGTTAGATTAGGTTAGGTTAGGTTAGTTTGGTTAGGTTAGGTTAGGTTAGGTTAGGTTAGGTTAGGTTTGGTTATAAGGTTGGGTTTGGTTTGGTTGGGTTAGGTTTGGTTAGGTTAGTTAGGTTTGGTTAGTTAGGTTGGGTTGGGTTTGGTTAGGTTAGGTTAGGTTAGTTAGTTATAAGGTTAGGTTAGGTTAGTTTGGTTAGTTTTGGTTAGTTTGGTTTGGTTAGTTTGGTTAGTTTGGTTAGTTAGGTTGGTTTGGTTAGTTAGGTTAGGTTAGTTAGTTAGTTTGGTTTGGTTAGTTTGGTTTGGTTAGGTTTGGTTTGGTTTGGTTAGTTTGGTTTGGTTAGTTAGTTTGGTTAGGTTAGGTTAGGTTTGG
>NW_022639993.1:4947-5435 GCF_010583005.1 Odontomachus brunneus | reverse complement strand
AGTTAGGTTAGGTTAGGTTAGGTTAGTTTGGTTAGGTTAGTTAGTTAGTTTGGTTAGTTTGGTTAGGTTAGTTAGATTTGGTTTGGTTTGGTTAGGTTTGGTTTGGTTAGGTTTGGTTAGTTTGGTTTGGTTAGGTTAGGTTAGGTTAGTTTGGTTTGGTTAGGTTAGGTTAGTTTGGTTAGGTTAGGTTAGGTTTGGTTTGGTTTGGTTAGTTAGTTTGGTTTGGTTTGGTTGGGTTTGGTTAGTTTGGTTTGGTTAGTTTGGTTAGGTTAGGTTAGGTTAGTTTGGTTTGGTTAGTTAGATAGTTAGTTAGGTTAGTTAGTTAGGTTTGGTTAGTTTGGTTAGTTTGGTTAGTTAGGTTAGGTTAGGTTAGTTAGTTAGTTTGGTTAGTTAGTTAGTTAGGTTGGGTTGGGTTGGGTTTGGTTTGGTTTGGTTAGGTTAGTTTGGTTAGTTTGGTTAGGTTAGGTTTGGTTAGTTTGGTTTGGTTA
>NW_022639993.1:4365-4814 GCF_010583005.1 Odontomachus brunneus | reverse complement strand
TAGGTTAGGTTAGGTTAGGTTAGGTTAGGTTAGGTTGGGTTGGGTTAGGTTAGGTTAGTTTGGTTAGTTAGGTTAGGTTAGGTTGGGTTAGGTTAGGTTGGTTTGGTTAGGTTAGTTTGGTTAGTTGGGTTGGGTTGGGTTAGGTTTGGTTTGGTTAGGTTAGGTTTGGTTTGGTTTGGTTAGGTTAGGTTAGTTGGGTTGGGTTGGGTTGGGTTTGGTTGGTTGGGTTAGGTTTGGTTAGGTTTGGTTAGGTTTGGTTAGTTGGTTAGGTTAGGTTAGGTTGGGTTAGGTTTGGGTTTGGTTTGGTTGGGTTAGTTAGGTTAGTTAGTTAGTTTGGTTAGTTTGGTTAGGTTTGGTTTGGTTTGGTTAGGTTAGTTTGGTTAGGTTTGGTTAGTTTGGTTGGGTTGGGTTAGGTTAGGTTAGGTTAGGTTAGGTTAGGTTAGGTTAGG
>NW_022639993.1:1650-1998 GCF_010583005.1 Odontomachus brunneus | reverse complement strand
GTTAGGTTAGTTTGGTTAGGTTAGGTTAGGTTAGTTGGGTTAGGTTAGGTTAGGTTAGGTTAGGTTTGGTTAGGTTAGGTTAGGTTAGTTTTGGTTTGGTTTGGTTAGGTTAGGTTAGTTGGTTATAGGTTAGGTTAGGTTAGGTTAGGTTAGGTTAGGTTAGGTTAGGTTAGGTTAGGTTAGGTTAGGTTAGGTTAGGTTAGGTTAGGTTAGGTTAGGTTAGGTTAGGTTAGGTTAGGTTAGGTTAGGTTAGGTTAGGTTAGGTTAGGTTAGGTTAGGTTAGGTTAGGTTAGGTTAGGTTAGGTTAGGTTAGGTTAGGTTAGGTTAGGTTAGGTTAGGTTAGGTTAG
>NW_022639993.1:1355-1508 GCF_010583005.1 Odontomachus brunneus | reverse complement strand
TTAGGTTAGGTTAGGTTAGGTTAGGTTTGGTTGGGTTTGGTTTGGTTTGGTTAGGTTGGGTTGGGTTTGGTTTGGTTAGTTAGTTTGGTTAGGTTTGGTTTGGTTTGGTTAGGTTAGTTAGGTTAGGTTAGGTTAGGTTTGGTTTGGTTAGTT
>NW_022639993.1:353-1223 GCF_010583005.1 Odontomachus brunneus | reverse complement strand
GGTTAGGTTTGGTTTGGTTAGTTTGGTTAGTTTGGTTTGGTTAGGTTGGTTAGGTTAGTTTGGTTAGTTAGTTAGTTAGATTAGGTTAGGTTAGGTTAGTTTGGTTGGTTAGGTTAGGTTAGGTTAGGTTAGGTTAGGTTAGGTTAGTTAGGTTAGGTTAGTTTGGTTTGGTTAGGTTAGTTAGGTTAGGTTAGTTAGTTTGGTTAGTTAGTTAGTTTGGTTGGTTAGTTTGGTTTGGTTAGGTTAGGTTAGGTTAGGTTTGGTTAGTTTGGTTAGGTTAGTTAGTTAGGTTAGGTTAGGTTAGGTTAGTTAGGTTAGGTTAGGTTTGGTTAGTTTGGTTAGGTTAGTTAGTTAGGTTAGGTTAGGTTAGGTTAGTTAGGTTAGGTTAGGTTTGGTTAGTTTGGTTAGGTTAGTTAGTTAGGTTAGGTTAGGTTAGGTTAGTTAGGTTAGGTTAGGTTTGGTTAGTTTGGTTAGGTTAGTTAGTTAGGTTAGGTTAGGTTAGGTTAGTTAGGTTAGGTTAGGTTTGGTTAGGTTAGGTTAGGTTAGGTTTGGTTAGTTTGGTTAGGTTAGTTAGTTAGTTTGGTTAGGTTAGGTTGGGTTTGGTTAGGTTAGGTTAGGTTTGGTTTGGTTAGGTTAGGTTTGGTTAGTTTGGTTTGGTTTGGTTAGTTAGGTTAGGTTGGTTAGTTAGGTTAGGTTAGGTTAGGTTGGTTAGGTTTGGTTTGGTTAGTTTGGTTTGGTTAGTTAGTTTGGTTAGGTTAGGTTTGGTTTGGTTTAGTTAGGTTAGGTTAGGTTAGTTAGGTTAGGTTAGGTTAGGTTAGGTTAGTTAGTTTGGTTAGTTAGGTTAGGTTAGGTTAGGTTAGGTTAGGTTAG
>NW_022639993.1:0-149 GCF_010583005.1 Odontomachus brunneus | reverse complement strand
GGTTAGGTTAGGTTTGGTTTGGTTAGGTTAGGTTTGGTTAGTTTGGTTTGGTTTGGTTAGTTAGGTTAGGTTGGTTAGTTAGGTTAGGTTAGGTTAGGTTGGTTAGGTTTGGTTTGGTTAGTTTGGTTTGGTTAGTTAGTTTGGTTAGG
>NW_022639992.1:10477-12374 GCF_010583005.1 Odontomachus brunneus | reverse complement strand
ATATATATATATATATATATATATATATATATATATATAAAGAAAGAGAAAAGATTATGAAAATCTATATTTAAAATATTATTAATATATAGAAATATCTCAATATCTAAATTATATTTTATATAATATTTATTGTAAACAAAAAATTAATATTTTGTAAATACTTCTATAAATATTGCACATGAAAAATATAAATATAATTATTTATAATTATTAAATTAATAAAGAAATAAGAAAATCGAAATTTAAATTGGTAATGTACACTAAAAAAAATTCTTTAAATCACAGAAATATATTGTGTTAAATATAATTTCTTAATTTAAAAAAATATTTGTCAGATTTTAGAAAATATGTAATAAATGTAAAGAAATATTTTTTAAATTTGTAAAATTAGCTGTAAAATTATAAATTTCTAGATAAAAAAATAATTTCTTTGATTTAAAATATCTATATATAAGAATAATGATTTCCTTACAAGAAAAAAATTAATTTTTTTTTAAATATAAAAAATGTGTTTAAATAAATATTTGCTTGATTTAAAAGTAAATAAAATACAAGTAAATCATTTTATAAATCTAAATAAATTATTTTCTAATATTATAAAAGTATCTTTTTTGTGTTTTAAATTAATGTTTCTTTTAAACCAAAATAATAGAACGCTCCTTTATAGAGTTAACGAATAGTGAAATATTAATGGCACATAAGGAGCTAGCACGGATGTCTTAGTGCTATTAAATACTAATATAATTTTAATATTAATATGTTTTGAGGATAAAAATGTCCAGTATGTCAAACGCACGTATCGAAATTTTCTCTTCGACTAACGTACGCGGAGAATCAACCTTCCATACTTAGACCGATCCTTGAGTCCCAAATTTAAATATATCTTTTTAATTAAAATCCCAAACCCCCATTAAACCGAAGACTCAAATAGATTCATTTCGAAAATTTCGATACGTGCGTTTGACATACTGGACATTTTTATCCTCCCACAATCATATTAATATGAAAATTATATTAGTATTTAATAGCACTAAGACATCCGTGCTAGCTCCTTATGTGCCATTAATATTTCATTATTAGTTAACTCTATAAAGGAGCGTTCTATTATTTCGGTTTATCTTAAAGCATTGGCAGGAAGAATATGCTATCTCTCTCTCGTACAATAACATCTCTTACGAGATCGATTCTTTCGTTCTTTCTCACCTTACAACTTAGAGAATTTATAAACATTGTGTTGCGAGATTACTGTCGAAGCCTCGGTGGCCGAGTGGAAAGGCGTCCCGCCCGGAAAGTGGGGAGGTTCCGTGTTCGAGTCCTGGCGGAGGCAGTTTTTTCGCAACATACAGTATGTTTGATAAGAGCGTGTACGGCAAAACTTTTTCCTCGAAACCGTTAGAGGGGGGATATGAACGCGAGCCAATAGCGGGGCTCTTCTCCCAAGATGCTTTGTCTAGAAAGCCTTAGTTATCGTTTGACTTTCGTCACAAAAGGGCGTATTTCAACATGAGTGCCGCGTACGCATCACGCTACGAAGCTGTGTTTCTATGTTCGCATCCGAAAGGACCAAAAATGTCGCGCGGAGCGGCTGCTAAGTATATGAAGAAGTCTAAGGCGTTTGTGAGTAAGTGGGTGAAACGTTATTCCGAGGTCAAAAACGTTGATGACTTGCCGGATCGTGGCTCTGTGCAGAAAACGACGAAAAAGGAGGACAAAATGATTTTACGGGTGTTTGAGAAGAATCCTTGTTTATCATTGCGTGGCGGGCAAGCGGTTTTACTTAAAAAGGGTCTAAATATATCATGTCATACTATAAGAAGACGTTTACTGGCTCATAAAGTGAAATTTCGAAGCACGATAACGAAACCGTTGCTGTCTGAAAAACACGTCGAAAAAA
>NW_022639992.1:7525-8543 GCF_010583005.1 Odontomachus brunneus | reverse complement strand
AGGATAAAAAATAACCAAGGAATGATCAAAAATATCGTGAGAATATCGTCAAAATGAGACCGATGACGACTTAATGACGTTTTATGACGTCTCTAAACATCAATAATACGTTTTTAAGACGTTATACAGAAACGTCATTAAGATGTCACAAAAAAGACGTTTTAAAGACGTCGTTATTTAGTCACTTGACGTCATTCGTCCAGTTATGACCAGTTTTTTACGTCATTTTGACGTGAGTCTGTTACTTGGGCTGATTCTTGTGTCGTTCACCTTATCTACTGCATCACTGTCACTTTGATTAAGAGACGCTTTATATTGTGTACATATGGTATATCCATATACGAAAGCATATGATTTATTTAAAAGAAAAGAATAGATTCTTTTAAAATATATGTTTTAAAAAGTATGTAGAAAGTATATTTAAAAAATATTTACATGTTTTAAAAGTAAGTAAAATAAATTATTTTGTAAATTTAAATAAATTTTTCTGATAATAAAAGAAACTTTAATTTGAAACATAAAAAAATACTTTTAATATTAGAAATTTATTTCCCTTATAGAAATATCATACTAAGAATCATTGATTAATTACTTATTTTCAGTATTAAAAGTACAGTATTTAGTAATATTCTATGATTCAAATACAGCTATTAGTACTCACGTATTTCAATATTTATTGTTACAAATCCTACCTTATGATTGATTTCAATACTTAAATATTGATATGTAATACTTCGTCCAGTGATAAAATACTTACGCAGAACATTGTCAATATTTAAATACTAATATATAATACTTTGCTAAGTGATGAAATACTTACGCAAAGTACTGTTAAGATTAAAAGTATTAACCCCGACAGCATACAATATTAGTAAGTTATTAGATAAATATTTATAAATATTTATTTTAAATTACTTTTTTAAAACTAGATTTGAGGCTTTCCGGAAGCTATACCTACGCAATACTTTTTTAAAATATTATATATATATATATATATATATATATATATATATATATA
>NW_022639992.1:5838-7146 GCF_010583005.1 Odontomachus brunneus | reverse complement strand
TATATATATATATATATATATATATATATATATATATATATATATATAATAAGAAAGTGGAGTACATCTCTTGGAGAACTATTGGATAACATTTTGTTAAAAATGTAAAAGTAATTATCACTGGTTCACTACATTACATCAATATTCATACCCTTATAGAAATATCATACTAACAATCATTGGTAATTACTTATTATCCAGTATTTTTAATACTGAAAATAAATAATTATCAATGATTCTTAGTATGATATTTTTATAAGGGTATCGAATGTTGCATTGTTTCAATATCTATCAACAAATTACCCAATAAACAACAAGTAAAAATTATATAACTATTATTTGGTGTTTGCTAGGTATGTTATAATATACTGTGAACAATATAAGGATACATTATATAAGCATGAATTGTAAGAACATCGTTGGAGTCATCAGAGTCACCGCGTGCGCGCCGATCGTTAGGTTAAGCAACCGTTTAATGCGGTCAGGACATGAATGGGTGACCAGTGGTGTACCTATACCGCTTGAGATCGAAATTATCGCAGGAGGATTCATGAAAGTTTGGAATGTATTGACAATTTTCGATATCTAGTAGTTTATGAGACATGAGAAAATTAGGAATATAAATATATTTTTGTAAATATTATGATTTTCTCATTTTTCACATTCGCATAATAATTCTCAGTTTCTTACTATTAATATTTAACAGTGATTTTATTATCAGTATTCACCAGAAATTAAGTACTGGCCATAAATTACTGAATTACTGGTAATATTTAATTACTAATAATTTTTCAGTATTTCTTAATATAATATTTCAATAATTTATTCAGATTTATAAAATGATTTACTTGTATTTTATTTACTTTTAAAACAAGCAAATATTTATTTAAACAGTTTTTACATTTAAAAACACTAATTTTCTCCTTGTAAAAAAATCATTTGTTAATTATTATATACATAGATATTTTAAATCAAAGAAATCACTTTTTTATTTATAAATTCATAATTTTACAGCTTATTTTACAAATTTAAAAAATATTTCTTGATATTTATTATATATTTTTTAAAATTTAACAAATATTTTTTTAAGTTAAGAAATTATATGTCACAAAATATATTTCTTTCATTGGTAAAGTACAATGCATATTTGTATATATACATATATATATATATACATATATATATACATATATATATACATATATATTATATATACATATATATATACATATATATATATATATATACATATATATATACATATTTGTATATATACATATATATATATATATATATATATATATATAT
>NW_022639992.1:1858-5828 GCF_010583005.1 Odontomachus brunneus | reverse complement strand
ATGTACTCGAATGATGTCCGTGACGCTATCATTGTTTGGAAACACTTCGCAATTTTAATAATGTGGCATCTTTGGCGGTGCTATATGTATGTATTCTACGATATATTATTCTATATGTATCTATTCGAGTGGATGACGTGATTTCCTTTGCCCATATAGAAACTTGTCTCGATAATGTCTTAAGATTCAAGATATCCAAAATTTTCAAGATTAATCCAGCATCTGTAAGCAATAAAGCATAAATATTAAACATTTGATTAAATAAATTGTACAAAACGAAAAGAAATAATTTTATTTACATATATGTAAATAATTAAATGTAACGTTCTCCTTTAGATTGCGGCGAAAAATGGATAGCCGATTTGAAACCCATTTGTAGCACGTCACCAGATTCCGTCACTCCAACTTACGTCAGTTCTACAATTACGGCAATATTCTGTGTGCGTTTAATAAAATCTATGTATCATCGCCATTCATCCTCTCAAGAAATTAGCGATTAAGACGTCCACACTTTGAAAGCATCATCTGTAACTGAGAAAGAGAAGCAAAGGTATTACAGATTGTGTTATTGGGAGTACAAATTAGTTTGGTCCGTTTTCAAAAAGTGGCTCTGGCTGTTATGAATGTTTCATAGTGACAGCTGATTTCGGTGGTTTCAGAGAGGTTAGACATCTGTCAATAATATTCAGTTTATATCGCTTTGGGTTTCATACAAAACCCCTGTTTTTTACTGTGTTGAATATGTCAAATTTTGTGTTAACTAAGCAGCATTTGCGGGAGGTTTTAGTTTTCTGCTTTAATTGGAAGAAAAGTGCAGCTGAAGTACATCGAATGCTTGTAGAAGTTTATGGTGACAATGCTCCAACTGATAAATCATGTAGAGAATGGTTTCGACGTTTCAAGAATCGTAATTCCAGCGTTGAAGACAAGCCTCGCTCTGGACAGCCAAAAAAATTCGAAGACAAAGAATTGGAGGCATTACTCGATGAAGATCTGAGTCAAACGCAAGAGGAGCTTGCAGAATCATTGGGAGTTACGCTTCGTTGATTCGTTTGAGCCGTGCATTACGAGAAAAACGGCCGGAATATGAGCAAAGACATGACAAAGTTATTTTTCTGCATGATAACGCTCGACCTCATGTCGCAAAAGTCGTAAAAAATTATTTGGAAACGCTCAAGTGGAATATTTTACCGCACCCGCCGTATTCGCCGGACATTGCTCCTTCTGATTACTGGTTGTTCCGACGGATGCAGCACGATTTGGCAGGTCACCGATTCACTTCTTTCGCAGAAATCGAAAATTGTCTCCTAACTTGGATCGCCTCAAAAGACGAAACATTTTTTCGAGATAGAATTGCCGAAAATTGCCTGAGAGATGGGAAAAAGTAGTAGCCAGCGATGGACAATACTTTGATTAATCTGTTCATTCATTTTGTTCTGAAATAAATGCATTTTTGACCACAAAAAAAACGGACCGAACTAATTTGTACTCCCAACATTGTAATTTGGTATATATTACCAAAGATATGTGAGGAAGACTAATAATTCCTTTCACACGTCACTTATTAAAATATTCGTATCTACAAATAGCACTCATCTGATCATGATACATCATTTCTATTTTTTCTTCCGCAGGACATATGGGATAGTACGTTATATTTACTAATAGAAACAAGATATTCGCCACTTTCTAAGATGAGAGATTTGACTATGCAATTTCCAAAGCGTGCTTAAAGTTATAATTGAGAGAATAAAAAACAAGGTATTAGATATTCTAATTAACATGATAATATACTATTACAAAATATGTTATTAAAACAATTCATTCCTTTTGTGCGTAACTTATTTGTGATAATATATGCATCCGCCAGCAGCACACTTTTTATCATAATGCGTCACTTTTTGAGCTGTTAAAATCTTCATTTTTTTTATGGGTCATAGGGGATAAGACGTTATACCCACAAGTGGAACCCACGAATTTACAGTACACTACATTATAGCGCAGCGTTTCCATACGTCCCCCATCATCTGACGAGATTAGAAGTTCAGGACTGCGCAATCTCCATGACGTATTGAAAGCTGAAACTGGTAAAATACAAGATATACGGAGTGTTCCGCTATAAGCAGCCGCATATTTTTACCTTCTGAAAGAGATAATCCATAATAAATATGTATTAAATTAAATTTTAACTAAATTCTATTGTGAGCACATAACGGTTGTCCATAAAAATTATTTAAGTTAAAAAACAAAAAAGTATGTACAATTTTTTATAGTAATATGGATGTTTTGATAATGAAAGTTGTAGTGCTATTTATAACGAATACAATGATGTATGATACAGTGGAACTATTTTACGAGTTCTATAAGTTTCACAGGTAGCTATTACTTTTACATTTTCGTTCCTGCCGTGTGTGAACCAACTTACATTAGCGATTGATATATCTGTCATCTGATTTCGATATTAAATTTTACGTTACACATCAACCGTAATGTGCAGTAATGTCGGAAGTTGGACAAACGGCAGGACCAAAAAGGTAAAAGTAGTAGCCACCCGTGACACTTGGCACCGACAAAATTTGTTGAACTTGTACAATAATTTCATTATATCGTACATCATTATATTCGTTTTAAATAGCGTTGCAACTTTTATTACATCAAAATATCCATATTACAATATATTATCATAAAAAATTACATACCTCTTAGTTTTCTAACTAAAATAATTTTCACGGGCAACCACTGTGCAACAGAGTTTATATATAGAAAACCATTTAATTAACATAATACCACCATTTAATTAATATATTACCACCTATAATATATAATACATAATTTATTAATTTAACACATATTTATCATGGTCAATCTTTTTTAGTTTAGAAGGTAAAAGGGAGTGATCACTCATAGTGTCACGCTATATTTAATTTCGAGAGTTGTTTATGTGGTAATATAGAGACATGCGTTTATTTTATCTAACGAACTCGCGTCAACGCGAGCGTTAAAAATCGTTTTCAGTTTATATGAAAGTACAAATACAAAGAGTGAGCGTATTTCCGATAACGTGCAGAATCGAAGCAGATAGGATATGATAATGATAGTGATATAATTACAAATTTATCCGCAAATTTATGTTAACACTATCAATTTATTAAAATTGCTATTATTAATATATTGTTTTTAAAGTCGCGGAAGTAACATGTTGACAACAAAAGAAAATGTTGGACTTACATGAATTAATCGTCTTCGTTGTGTGAGTCTGTATTAGGTTGTACATTTCTTTCGTTTTCTTCTTCGGAGTCATTCCAATAATCGCGCGTTGTTCTAGCACGTTGCTCCTTATCATTAGATACACGTATACTGATTCGGTGCCTCCCTAGCAAACACAGAACATAACTGTGATATAACACAGGAGTAACATGTAATATAATTGCTGTTATACGTTATTAATATTGAGATTACTTAATTTCCTTTATAACTGTGATATAATTATGTTACAAAACTATTATGTTATTATGTTATTTACTGGCTAAGTTGCATCAACAATATAACAGCAACATAACTTTAATATAACATGTTATATAAGAAGTCTAATGTTTGTCAAGTCAAAGTTTGCATTACATTTCAGTTGTGCAATATTTTTATACAAAAATATAAAATTATATTTTATATTTCTTGTATATAAAATGTGATATTTTAATATATGCAAGGATTGTTATCACGATATTGTAAAACTAGAGTTCTTACAAAAAGAGTCTAATCATAACTGTTATGTAGGACAAAACATGTTGAAACGCTAAAAGACGTTTCAGCCGAAATGCATGTATTGCATAAACGAACATTGCGAAATACGGCAAATAAATCAAAAGTGCACGCGCTGCAGAAACATCACGTTACACTTTTGAATTGTTAGGTAATTAGGTCGGTAACCTAATTCCCTAATTTCATGAATGATATATAAAGAGTTGGACCA
>NW_022639992.1:453-723 GCF_010583005.1 Odontomachus brunneus | reverse complement strand
AATACACGACAAAATAGAGAAGAGATTTTGCTAGACATAATAAATCAAATGAAACATCAAATGTGCCACTTAACTGAACAAGTGAGTGCCCTAACCGCGGACAGACAACATCCTGTAAGATCAGACAATATGAACGTAACATACGGACGAACCATGTACGATGTAAGAAATAGACAATCTCGAGCAAGTAGTTATATGCAGTTATCCGAAGCACGGAAAATAATCCCAGAATTTGATGGTACCTCACAAGAGCGATTGCAAGAATTCCTA
>NW_022639992.1:0-443 GCF_010583005.1 Odontomachus brunneus | reverse complement strand
TAATATAAATCCTGCAGAAGAACCTATGTTATTAGAAGCAATTTTATGTACTAAATTAAAAGGCAAAGCAATGATAGATTTCGACACTAGAGATATTCAAAATTTTGAACAACTAAAAAATGAATTAGAAACATGCTATTCGGTACGAAAAAGTATAACTTGTTTGCAATTAGAATTCAATTCAATAAAACAGAAATACGGAGAAAGTGCTCAAACTTATGGATTACGTGTGGACAAATTAGCAATGCAACTATACCAATCACTAATAAGTGATCGAAGACACACGAGTGAACAAAAACGTACTATACTAGATACTGTACAACTGCAAGCTCTACAAAATTACCAAATAGAATTACGCGATGAACTCAGAATAATAATACGATCGCGAAATTACAACTCATTACATGAGGCAATAGCAGCAGCAAGCTCAGAAGAAAAAGTAC
>NW_022639991.1:7344-12518 GCF_010583005.1 Odontomachus brunneus | reverse complement strand
CCCCGGTGACGTCATACCCCCCTCGCCCGCGGTACCCCCCGCCCCTCACCCCCCCTCGGAGGACCATGGGTTAGAACCCCTATATAATACCTACTAATCTTTAATCGGAGCAGTGTTCGATGTCGTTTCGAATTAGACCTCCTAGATGGAATTTTGCTCGGAGATAGCGGATATGCATGTCGAAGATATTTACTAACTCCTGTACTAAGACCTAACAATAATGCGGAAATTCGGTATAATAATGCACACAGCAGGACCAGAGTTATCGTCGAACAGTTGTTCGGTATTTGGAAACGACGCTTTCCGTGCTTATATTATGGTTTAAGAACAAAATTGAGTACATCGGTTGCAGTTATCTGTGCTACTGCTGTTTTGCATAATATATGTATCCAATATGGATTAGAACAAATTGAAGAAGAATATGTACAGGATGAAATTGTCGAGGCTACGTTTAATGAAGAAGAAAATGGAATTGGACTTACACATAGAAGAGCTTTTATAACAAGACATTTTTCGTAAACCATATGTAAATTGCATTAAAAAGTATAAATTTGGTAACATTGAACACAAAAAATGTCATTTTTATTTTAGTATGTACTACGTACATGTTACAATTAAAAATAATAATGTTTATATAATCTATAATAAAATGAAATCTTAAAAATAAAAGTTTATTTAATATAAAGTGTACATACCTGTAAACAGTATTTATCTTTTTTTATAAATAACTTTGTTTTTATTATTAATTGCCCTTAAATATACTTAACAGCCTTTATTTAAATACTAAGTAACAGTCTTTAGTTAAAAACAAAAAAATTATGCATTGAAAATTATACTGTTATCAGATGCTAATAAAAATATATAATATTTTATCAACATTTATCTATTATGAAAGATTGCACGTTTAAAATGAAACGTAAGTACTTTCTTATAACAAACTCATACCAGTTACATACAATACATAAAATAAATATATATGTTACTATAATTAAATAGAATACGCGCACTATCTTATTATATATATTCACAGCAAGTACTATCGATAAATATGTATGTTAAATTATAGTGGAATATCAGACTGTTGTTTTGCATTTTCTTCAACCATTAGAAGCTTGAGCAATGCAATTTTGACTTCCACATCGGCAACTTCCATTTTCTTCGCATAAAGTTCCCGCTGTTGTGCAATTGTATCACGAAGCTTGATCAGTCTCAACTGTTTTTCATCGTTTATATTGTGAAAATCTTTTTCAGCTTTTAATGCTAGTGCTTGTTTCCTTTTTATGGTTTTACTTGTATCAATGTTGCTAACATTGCACATCGAACGTTGACTTATAAAACTTCCCTTATAGAAATATCATACTAAGAATCATTGATAATTACTTATTATTCAGTATTTTTAATACTGAAAATAAGTAATTATCAATGATTCTTAGTATGATATTTCTATAAGGGTTGTAGAATTTTCCTTATCTGAATCTATTTCTAAAGAATCATTTTCCATATCAATTGTAGCTAATATTGCCTCTTCAGTCTTGTCGTCACTATGCATTATAAGTTGCCTGTTTGAGTTAGTTCTTATATGATCTGAAAAGAAATATTAACAAATTAGATAAACTTAATGTAAGTTCTGAAAAAAATTTAGTTTATGGTAAAGAAAGATACAAAAAATGTATCTTACATTCTTTTTCCATCTGAGCTGTACTATCAAATGGACATGGAACTTCGATATCTACCCAGCAAACACAGCCCTTATAGAAATATCATACTAAGAATCATTGATAATTACTTATTTTCCAGTATTAAAAATACTGGATAATAAGTAATTATCAATGATTCTTAGTATGATATTTCTATAAGGGAGATATATAACAGTTACATTGCCGTAATGAAACGGAATGTAACATGCAATATAACATGTATGTAGTAGGTTATATAGATGTTCGTTGTAATTTCCTACTCACACGTGTTACAGTTATATAACGTGAATATAACATAAAAGTAACATGTGACTAAAAAGTTATATGTTATTTGTTAGCAAATTAACACATATTTTTTTGTTGAATTCCAACGATTTATTCATTAGTATGGTTCAGATAAGTGATAATGTATGATTATTTTGTCTAAATAATTAAAAAAAAAACTGACATTTTATATTCCGTATTATTTCAATTATTCGTGAAACTCGCGTGGTTTCGATCCTATGTCAGGCGGGCGGGCACCCATTTTTAGATCATGTTGTTCAATGCTTAATTTCAATGATCGTCAGGGAACTGGTGATGCTGATGCGCCGTAACGATATCTCTCTCTTGATAGATAATATTTACAATATATTCTTATATCGTTCAAAAAATGTTATGACACTAAATGTTATGTTATTTGTTGGTAAATGTTTGACACGACAATCACAATATGATTAATATTGATACAATGTTATATCAGTAATCAAATTTTAACCTACAACTCGCAAAAGAGAGAGAATATTCCTTCTTTCTCTCTCACAATACTTTGACAAAGTAAGGTTATGATTAGACTCTTTGTAAGAACTCTAGTTTTACAATATCGTGATAGCAATCCTTGCATATATTAAAATATCACATTTTATATACGAGAAATACCTAAAATATAATTTTACATTTGTGTATAAAAATATTGCACAACTGAAATTTAATGCAAACATTAGACTTCTTATATAACATGTTATATTAAAGTTATGTTACTGTTATATTGTTGATGTAACTTAACCAGTAAATAACATAATAACATAACAGTTTTATAATATAGTTATATCGCAGTTATAAGGAAATTAAGTAACCTCAATATTAATAATGTATAACAGCAGTTATATTACATGTTACTCCTGTGTTATATCACAGTTATGTTTTTGCTGGGTAAATTTGGAGTTGCATCATCCATAAAATTCCCCAGCAAACACAAATATATAACTGTTACATAACTGTGAGGTAATGGAATGTAACATGTAATGTAACATATTGTTACGTCCTGTGCAGACATGAGTCATGCACTCTATCTTTGCCTCTTCTGTCAGGAAACAACAAACTATTCCGAATCGTAAGACCTTTTTTTTTGTCTTTCCCCAATAAAAATTCCGACTAAAATTCCGAAATAACCCTGGAAAATACAGCACTAAAACTCCTTAATCCGCAAAGTAAACTTCACCGGACCTTATCCTTGGGATCAAAGGAACCGCTGGATAACAAAAAATTATGTCCGTTACATTTTCCAACTTACGTTGTTCGGTTCCGCCTCATCTGCTGATTCCCTCACCACCTTAAAAATCCTCCAATAACCTTCTCTTTTGAAACGTATGATTTTCTCCACCCACAACCCCAGCCAAGAAGATTTCCTTAACACTGTCTACTTACTTACTACTGGATACAGCAGTCCCCCATACCATTTTCTCTGACGAATCCAACAACCTAGGAACCCCCAAATTTCCACATCTTCCCTACCAAACCATTTCCAGTTAATATCGTATATAAGCGCGACTCCGCGCACCTCGGCCTCTTCTTACGCTCTTTTTACCTCACTTCTCTTGGACGTCACTTCTCTTGGACTTCTCTTACTCTTGTGCTTCTACTACCACTGAGGAAAAATCCAAGTACCCTAAGGGTTCAGCTACTCAACTCTCTGTGCTTATTGCTGTATTCATCGTGCGATCGTCCACAACCCTCACACACAAACACCAGGTTCTATCCAGACGAGGATCGAAAGGGACCCAACTGAGAAATCCAGCAACAGTTACTCTCTCCTCCAAATCGCACATCAACAGTAAGTTATAGTTTGTTACTCGTTTTCTTCAATATCAAAACTTTAACTCCGGGTAGCTCGCGTACAGTATTTGTCCCGGATTACGCACAGGTTCCTTCCTAGACTCCTAGAACTTTTCACTCTCTTTACCTCCCAATGATCCTGAACATTAGTGCTCACCCTCACCCAGAAGTCCACACACACACACACACACAAACACACACACACGCGCGTACTTTGTCTCCGTGCTAGTAATTAATAAAAATTGTAACAACCCCGCGAGGAAAATAAATGTAATCGTTAAGAATTATCTAAATTCCAATTCAAATTATATCACAATTTCTTTTCGAATCCTTCCCTTTTCCCCCTTCATTTCTCTTATCCGCTCTCGGTCCGTCCGCGATAAAGAGATTCAGTTCTCTGATCGAAAAAGGACCACTCGTCGTACGTCGGTACACGCGTAAAGCGATCCTTCTGGTCGTTGACTCGTAACTCGACTTGCTAGTACGATCGAGACCTTACGTCGTGTTGCGTTCTCAGGACGTAATATCCAGACGTAACAATATAAGTTGCAAGTAACGTAGATGTTAGTTATAATTTCCCACTCATACGAAATTGCAACTATATAACAGAAATATAATTTGTTACAAAAATGTTGCATAACTGTTACTTTGATTATTGAATGATAACATAGCAGTTATGTAAATTATTGGCAAGTTATATAACTGGAATATAAATTATCGAATTGTTATATAACTATTATTTCATTTGTTATGAAATAGTTATATTAATTGTAGGAAGCAATTGAATTAAAGTCTTCATATTTATAGGTATTACGTTTTCCATACAATATATTACAATAAAAAGTCTTAAAGACACTCAAAAGATGCTAAATCAAGCGACACGGTCGTGTCGCGAAGCCAAGTGCAAGCGCGAAGCATTGGCGGCCTACCGTGTTATATTACGCGACGACTTTAGTTGAATGTAGGTTACATCGTCATTTCGGCTATAACGGCTGAATTGACGAAGTTCTGGAGAGACTTAATCGATTCCTTGGGTTTACATTACTTAATAAAACTGTCTTTACTTTTTCTCTACGTGCTCCAGAAGCTGAGCTATTTTAGCTCAAAGTCTGAATTCGTGAATTTACGCGTAAGAAACGTCTCCTCACCACAGAAATGTGCATTGACATATGTTCTCCGTTAGATGGCGGCATGCTGAGAGTGTTACGATTACCGATTTATTTACCGACTTGTAACTGTCATCGCGGCGGAGTCGAATGACAGTTCACGTGTACGAGAATGGGGTTATAACAAGGTTATATTTTTAATGTATAATAGTCTTAAAAGTTGCAAAGTGTGTTTACCGTGATTATTTTGAAGAAAAACTATGGTGGAGTTAACAAG
>NW_022639991.1:6696-7120 GCF_010583005.1 Odontomachus brunneus | reverse complement strand
AAAAAAACCTTAAGAGAGCAAGATGGAAAGACAAGAGGAATATGTGAGTGAGTAAGAAAATAAATAAATAAAAGATAGACAATAAATAAGTAAATAAATTAATTTTTTTGTCTACCACAACAATAAGTAATAAATAAGTATTGCTTTATATAATATAGGATAACTTATAATCTTAGCAAACACAATGTTACATGTAACGTACATGTTAGTTACAATTTTCTACTCAGCAATATAACTGTTATGTAGCATGCATGTTATATAACAGTTATATTGCTGAGTAGGAAATTGCAACTAACATGTACGTTACATGTAACATTGTGTTTGCTGGTATGATATAGAACTAGGATATTCTTGATGTTGTTATAGAATAACTTATAATCCCAGCAAACACAATGTTACATGTAACATACATACATGTTAGTTA
>NW_022639991.1:5674-6686 GCF_010583005.1 Odontomachus brunneus | reverse complement strand
AGATGGAAAGACAAGAGGAATATGTGAGTGAGTAAGAAAATAAATAAATAAAAGATAGACAATAAATAAGTAAATAAATTAATTTTTTTGTCTACCACAACAATAAGTAATAAATAAGTATTGCTTCATATAATATAGGATAACTTATAATCCCAGCAAATACAATGTTACATGTAACGTACATGTTAGTTACAATTTTCTACTCAGCAATATAACTGTTATGTAGCATGCATGTTATATAACAGTTATATTGCTGAGTAGGAAATTGCAACTAACATGTACGTTACATGTAACATTGTGTTTGCTGGGATGATAGAAAATGACAAAAAGTCGGCCAGAACTGCCAACATTCCAGAGTACACTCTTGAGTGCGGTGCCAACGGTAAATTTAAAAAATTATTTAAATTTACTTAGAGGTCGGAACTCTCGCTAAAACCTATGTGAAGCTTCGGAACTATTGCAGTACTACCGGAAAATGTCAAAAAGTCGGCCAGAACTGCCAGCACCCCAGAGTTCACTCTTGAGTGCGGTGCCAACGGTAAAGTTAAAAAATTATTTAAAAATACTTAGAGGCCGGAACTCTCGCTAAAACCTATGTGAACCTTCGGAACTATTGCAGTACTACCGGAAAATGTCAAAAAGTCGGCCAGAACTGCCAGCACCCAAGAGTTCACTCATGAGTACGGTGCCAACGGTAAAGTTAAAAAATTATTTAAAAATACTTAGAGGCCGGAACTCTCGCTAAAACCTATGTGAAGCTTCGGAACTATTGCAGTACTACCGGAAAATGTCAAAAAGTCGGTCAGAGCTGCCAGCACCGCAGAGTTCACTCTTGAGTGCGGTGCCAACGGTAAAGTTAAAAAATTATTTAAAAATACTTAGAGGCCGGAACTCTCGCTAAAACCTATGTGAAGCTTCGGAACTATTGCAGTACTACCGGAAAATGTCAAAAAGTCGGCCAGAACTGCCAGCACCCCAGAGTTCACTCTTGAGTGCGGTCCCAACGGTAAAG
>NW_022639991.1:4928-5268 GCF_010583005.1 Odontomachus brunneus | reverse complement strand
CAGCACCCCAGAGTACACTCCTGAGTGCGGTGAAAACAGTAAAGTTAAAAAATTATTTAAAAATACTTAGAGGTCGGAACTGTCGCTAAAACCTATGTGAAGCTTCGGAACTATTGCAGTACTACCGGAAAATGTCAAAAAGTCGGCCAGAACTGCCAGCACCCCAGAGTACACTCTAGAGTGCAGTGCCAACGGTAAACTTAAAAAATTATTTAAATTTACTTAGAGGTCGGAACTCTCGCTAAAACCTATGTGAACCTTCGGAACTATTGCAGTACTACCGGAAAATGTCAAAAAGTCGGCCAGAACTGCCAGCACCCCAGAGTTCACACTTGAGTGC
>NW_022639991.1:4401-4918 GCF_010583005.1 Odontomachus brunneus | reverse complement strand
TTGTGACGTGGCAGCCGTAGGGCGCCCGTCACAAGGGCAAAAGAGCTCCGTTCGTGTGATTTCGCGCATACCGGAAAAAGGGGAAGGGGGTGGATAGCGTTCCCAAATAATTTTCGGCGATTAAAAGCGACAGCTTTCCGCGGTAATATCGGTCGAGCGTAGAGAGGGGTTAATTAGCGAAGCGTATGCGGTCCCACAAGTGGGATGGTCATCGCGCCCTAAGATAATGTGCCCCCAACTCTCCTCGCCGACTCCGAAGGGCTGAGACCACAGGACACCGAGGGAATCAGAAGAAAGAAGAAACGTCATCGGCATCAAGGAAAGTCACCGTTTAAATGGTACCTGAAACGGTACTTTAACTCTCGTACATAAGAACGTGTTATCGTTCCGATTTCGGCTGCCGCTGGCGATATTTGTTTACAGCACGCTGCTAGACGCGGGACAGAGAGGCAAGAAGACTCTCAACAGCTGACAACAAAACAGGTGGCCCGGAAACACGGAGATCCCAGCGAGACAA
>NW_022639991.1:2343-4251 GCF_010583005.1 Odontomachus brunneus | reverse complement strand
GAGAGAGAGAGAGAGAGAGAGAGAGAGAGAGAGAGAGAGAGAGAGAGAACAATGCGGGATCGAGAGACTTGTCTACGAGCGATTAGCGAGTTAATGCGCTCTGTTATCGATTACCGCTATTCTCGAGCTATTTCGGAACTGTCGCCTTGTGAGCTGACCGAGACGAGACCGGTTACCGTGTGCCGTATTCTCGTCGGCGTGGTGCAGCGAGGGCGACTTCCTTTGGTGAAGGACCTCAATCGCGCGTGATCGACCTTCGGTCCCGGACGAGCCCGGATACACCGCGGAGCTACCGAGGGGCAGCTAAGACGACCAGGCGAGGCGACCGACCCGGAGGACAGGCGAGGAGGAGTCCGACTAATTGTAAGACCTCCCATTCGTTTGTAGTTTTTGTCATTTTCGCGAAATTGTCGCTCGGAACCTACCGCATGCTGAGTAGTCGCGCGAAACGAGATGAGATCTCCCAATAGGGAATAATATATCGGGTGAACGTATCGACGCGAACGTGAGATCGAATCGAGCACTTACAGTGCATTGTATCGCTATAATAAATATCTCTATCGAACGTATGATGGCCTTCTTTTCCTCGGCTTCCACCTACACCGATTAAACCCATCCCTACTCCGACTAAAATCAAAAGAGAGCTACCGGTCCCGTTCCGTCCCCGCGATCTCGAAGACGGACGACTATTTAGAAATTTTGGCGAATAATTGTTGGTGAGGAGGTGCGGCCTTACTGCACCTGGCGCCCAACTGGAATTAGCGAGTCCGAAACGCGATCCGGGGACCGCGGTAGTTTGCCGACGAAGCGGACGGACGACTCCGCCACTAGTGATAATAATAAAAATTCGTCGTAATATATATATATATATATATATATATATATATATATATATATATATTGTATTATATTGTATTTATTTATATATTATTATATTTATAGGTTAAGAAATATTTAGGATAAGATGAAAAGGAGAAGGTATAAGAAAAGAGTATGTAAAATAGGTTAAGGTAAAAATTAAGAACTTCCTGGCATTGTAAGCTGAAGTAAAGAACAATAAAGATACGATACGATATTTAGTTTGATTTTACTTTATTGTTTTTTTTTATACAACATTATGTTTTTAACTTTAGTTACGCTTTCGTCCTCTCGTCGGTCCCCAGTTGTTGTGTGCAGACGATAATCTATATAAAAACTTTAGAAAGCGTTCTTGTTGGATCCTAGCTCCCGCCCTTGTGCCGCGTCTTTGTCCTATATATTTATTATAAATACAGGTATTTTGTATGTATTTGTATGTATTTATATGTACTATTAATATATATTATATTACATTATGTATTTATTAGTAAATATAAGTGTAACCGCGATTCGTTGCGGGTTTGAATCGCTTGTCGGATCGGGTTCGTGATAGGCGGAATAATTGAGAAACAATGTGTTAAGAAAATAATAATGAATAATATATTTAACATACTAAACTGATGATAATGACAATATATATATCGAACAATACGTGTCGACGCCTTTGGCTTTGGTTGTTTGTATCGCCTGACAGAGGTTTGTTTAGACGCGGATTTGTGTGATGTGACGCGCGGTGCGCGGGGCGCGGCCGACGTCAGTGTCGCGTCTTCGCGAGTCTATGTTGTTGACGTTTCTTTCGGCGTCGTGTCTCTTAAGTGCGGTGGACACTTTGTCCAGCGATGTTTAGCGGCGTTTCGGAATCATATAATGTTCGCGTGCGTTGAGATTGCAGCGCAACTGCATGCGGGATATCGCCTTAGCGGTGCTCCCTTCGATCTCCTATCGCGGAGATTTAAATCAGTTCTGTGTATGCGGTGTAGCCGTCGGTCCTCGTACACAGGACCTTAGCCCTCGGCGTTTCCTCTATGATTCAACGAGCTCGGCTCGTTC
>NW_022639991.1:0-155 GCF_010583005.1 Odontomachus brunneus | reverse complement strand
TATTCCGCGCGCGGTTGTTCGGCGTTAGTAATTGTTTCGGATGTCGTGACGCTTTCCGGATCGTCACATATATATATATACATAGTATATATATAGTCTCATTATATATCTCATTATATATATATATATATATATATATATATATATATATATAT
>NW_022639990.1:12110-12610 GCF_010583005.1 Odontomachus brunneus | reverse complement strand
TTCCCGGGACGCCCTCGCAATGGCCGCAAGGGGCCCGGCAGAGATTTTAATGGGTAGGCCCCCCCAGCCGTTAGTTCCGAGGGGGGGAGAGTCCCACACTACCCCTGGGAAAGTCCCGTTTTCCCCGGGGTGTGCGTAATGCATTTCCTCTGCCTTAAAAAAAAAAGTTCGTAATACACTACCCCCAGCTGATCCCACCAAATGTAGAGCATGAGCTTGGAACCGTGGATATTCCGCTTTGGCGTTGATGCTACTGCTTCGCCGGGCTTAACCCACAATTTTTTACGCTTGGGATTATTGTAGTATATCCACTTTTCATCACCAGTCACAATACGATGTAAGAAACCTTTTCTTTTTTGTCGTTGAAGCAGCTGTTCACACGTAACAAGACGCCGTTCGACGTCTCTCGGCTTCAGTTCGTATGGCATCCAAGATCCTTCCTTTTGTATCATTCCTAATGCTGTCACACGTTTTGAAACTGTTGTTCGATCAACTCCGAG
>NW_022639990.1:11518-12100 GCF_010583005.1 Odontomachus brunneus | reverse complement strand
TATCCACTTTTCATCACCAGTCACAATACGATGTAAGAAACCTTTTCTTTTTTGTCGTTGAAGCAGCTGTTCACACGTAACAAGACGCCGTTCGACGTCTCTCGGCTTCAGTTCGTATGGCATCCAAGATCCTTCCTTTTGTATCATTCCTAATGCTGTCACACGTTTTGAAACTGTTCGATCAACTCCGAGTGATTTTGCAACATCGGATTGCGTCTGACATGGATCTTCAGCAAATAGTGTTTCCAATTCTTCGTCTTGAAACTTTTTTGGTGCACCACTGCGTTCTCTATCTTGAACATCAAAATCACTATTTTTAAACCGGTTAAACTAATCTCTGCATGTTCTTTCCGACAGAGCATGATCACCATAGGTTTCTAGAAGAATTCTGTGTTCTTCAGCTGCAGAATTCTTCTGAATAAAGTAGTGCAGTAAAATTCCCCGCAAAAATGGTTTATTTGGCAAGAAATTTGACATGTTTTACGCTACAAAAAGAAAATGTTCTTTATAGATTAATAGAAAGACACGCACTAATTTTAAACATAGGTTATAGAACTTCAATATAGATGCGTCATCATATTA
>NW_022639990.1:11064-11508 GCF_010583005.1 Odontomachus brunneus | reverse complement strand
GCATGATCACCATAGGTTTCTAGAAGAATTCTGTGTTCTTCAGCTGCAGAATTCTTCTGAATAAAGTAGTGCAGTAAAATTACCCGCAAAAACGGTTTATTTGGCAAGAAATTTGACATGTTTTACGCTACAAAAAGAAAATGTTCTTTATAGGTTAATAGAAAGACACGCACTAATTTTAAACATAGGTTATAGAACTTCAATATAGATGCGTCATCATATTAAATTATACACACAAAATTTTTATACCGCCATCTGATGGTGAAACGGCGAGAACTTATTCACACTCCCAATATATACACACACATATATATACACCCCCATACGACAATACATATTTGTAACGATCTATAAAAATCGTCACGAAAGACAACCGGGAAAGATATGTTATGTAGATTAACAACATTAACGGCGAACAACCGCGCGCGGGACAACCGCAAGGTT
>NW_022639990.1:10551-11054 GCF_010583005.1 Odontomachus brunneus | reverse complement strand
ACACCCCCATACGACAATACATATTTGTAACGATCTATAAAAATCGTCACAAAAGACAACCGGGAAAGATACGTTATGTAGATTAACAACATTAACGGCGAACAACCGCGCGCGGAACAACCGCAAGGTTAACAAACAGCCGCTCTGTTTGTTGCAAATTAGTATAAAAACCGACACGAAAACGCTAACGGGAGAGATTGATCGGAAAGCTCCTCTCAGGCGCACGATCGACCAGAACTCGAAATTCCTAGAAATCCTAGATATTCCGTCGACCAAAGTGGATACGCGACGTAGACATCCTTTCTCCGATACCGCTCTGTCGACCGAAGTGGATACGCGACGTCGGCTTCCTATCCATACATCGCTCCGTCGACCGAAGTGGATACGCGACGTCGACATCCTTTCTCCGATACCGCTCTGCCGACCGAGATGAATACGCGACGTCGGCTTCCTATCCATACACCGCTCCGTCGACCGAAGTGGATACGCGACGTCGGCATCCT
>NW_022639990.1:9250-10140 GCF_010583005.1 Odontomachus brunneus | reverse complement strand
GACATCCTTTCTCCGATACCGCTCTGCCGACCGAAGTGGATAGGCGACGTTGGCTTCCTATCCATACACCGCTCCGTCGACCGAAGTGGATACGCGACGTCGGCATCCTATCCATACACCGCTCCGTCGATCAAAGTGGATACGCGACGTCGACATCCTTTCCTCTTCACGCCACGCCGCTAACACCTACGATCGCGAACGCATACAGGGCGTAAGAGACCGGTAACGACGAGCGCCTTTAAACCAGCCAGGTTAAAACCGGGGTAAATAAACAGCTTAAAGCCGACGAGGCAACGAACTCCAAACGACCAACAATAGCATATCAGGAAACATTCCCGCGTCCCGCCGGACGCTCGCGCGCCTCGACGCTCGCAGCTGATCGCGAGACGACAACATCGGCTCCCGACGAAAATAAAAATGCGACCACGCGCCAACGGCGTAACGTCGCATGTAAATAATTGTACATAGCTTTGAAATTAGAATATAGTTCCACGTTATTATAACAAACACCACTGCTTTTCATTTCACAAACGAAACCCGGACCACACCAACTAAGACTATCCCACACGTAACGCAAGGCCGTTACATATTCTTATAGAAAAGACATTCCTATATACGGCGACACATAGTCTTGAATTCACGAAACATCAATGTAGATTTTCCCATAATAAATATATTTTAATTAGTAAGGGGAAAGATGTAGGGCCCTATCGATGTACAATCTAAATGATGTGTGGAAAAGGCGTTTATTTAACATACCAGATTTGAGACTTTCACGGCCATTAATACAATTTATAGGTATAGCTTCCTGAATGGAGCCGTGTCTTGAATTAGCGATGTACCGACGTTCCGCAAACGTTGCAGTTTGCATCATCAGGGCTGAGAACTCT
>NW_022639990.1:5674-5901 GCF_010583005.1 Odontomachus brunneus | reverse complement strand
TTTAAAGGTGTTATTTATTTATTCTTCTTTATAAGTGACAGTTTTGTGTGAATTTAACTCGAGAGTGCAATAATTTGGGGGCTCGTCCGGGATTAGGCGACAATATGACTAGTGAAGCGGGTGAATCTTGGAACTCCTTCGAGGAAGCGACTTAGATATTTGACACCGACTCCAGTAGCGGCGGAAACGCAGGAAACTATGAGGATAATTTTGGAGGAATCGATGTT
>NW_022639990.1:4370-5664 GCF_010583005.1 Odontomachus brunneus | reverse complement strand
GTGCAATAATTTGGGGGCTCGTCCGGGATTAGGCGACAATATGACTAGTGAAGCGGGTGAATCTTGGAACTCCTTCGAGGAAGCGACTTAGATATTTGACACCGACTCCAGTAGCGGCGGAAACGCAGGAAACTATGAGGATAATTTTGGAGGAATCGATGTTGGAGCTACGAGCGATTCGAGAGGAGCGTCTGAGGCTGCTGCAAGGACAAGCTGCGTCAAGAGAGCACCCTCAATTTCCAGGCCGGAATCATTTTTTTTAATCCTGAGTTAAAACCGGACATTTTCGACAGGACTGTCCCTCTCACAGAATATTTTATTCAATTTGAGACAATTGTTCGTGCGAATAGGTGGGATGATCAATTAAAAACAGTTTATTTAATTGCGAGTTTAAGGGGAAAAGCACGGTCCGTTCTTTGGAATTTTCAGAAGAATTTGAATTTTGATGAAGTAAAGAGTAAATTAGAGCTTAGATTTGGGGAACGTATGACTTTTCAAGAAAGTCATATTCGGTTTCAAAATCGAAGGCAAGGAGTTGGGGAGGATTTTGCTTCTTTAGGAGTCGATTTAGAAAAATTAGCTCATTTAGCTTATCCGGAGTGTGATTTTAGTATCCGTGATAAGATTGCTTGTGCGCAATTTATCACTGCGATTGCTGACAATTTTATTAAGAGAACGTTACAATTAGAAAATATTACTTCGCTTAGAATTGCGATTGAGCGAGCATCGACAATAAAAATGATTCAGGAAAATAGTTTTCCTCGGGAAAAAACAGAAATGCTTGTTGTTGCTGGAAATTTCGGTATGCGTTACAAAACGTCAATGATAAAACGGCCTAAAAAAACAGTGGATAATTCGTCGAATTTAACTTCACGGGGTGAACAAATGGAAAATTTTAGTAACAAAAGAGAGTGCTGGAAATGTGGAATATTGGAACATTTTCGCGCGGAATGTCCGTCTTGGAATTCGACCAGTCAGTCAAATTAGGTTTTGCCGAACATTTTGGGGTCGGTTCGACAAACAAAGACGTGACCTCAATTATTCAAAATGTAGTTAATATTAGTCATGTAGGTTTGCCGAATTTTAGTTATTCGGGGAAAATAAATGGAAGATCTTGTTTTTTCAAAGTGGATACAGGGTCGGATGTTACTATAGTTAATAAGAGAATTATTAAGAAACTTTCGAGGGATTTTCCATTGTGCAGATCTGAAAATAAATTAAATTTACAATAGTTTATCCAACAGAAGAATCTGTTCCTTTTAGTTCAAGAGTTATAGTGAAAATTGAGTTAGGA
>NW_022639990.1:1691-4360 GCF_010583005.1 Odontomachus brunneus | reverse complement strand
TTAAAATAGTTCTCGTTCTCCTTTAAAGATGTTATTTATTTATTCCTCTTTATAAGTGACAGTTTTGTGTAAATTTAATCCGAGAGTGTAACAATTTGGGGGCTCGTCCAGGATGAGGCGACAATATGACTAGTGAAGCAGGTGAATCGGGAGCTCCTTCGAGCAAGCGACTTAGGCATTTGACACCGACCCCAGTATCGGCGGAAACGCAGGAAACTATGAGGATAATGTTGGAGGAAGCGATGTCGGAACTACGAGCGATTCGAGAGGAGCGTCTGAGGCTGCTGCAAGGACAAGCTACGTCAAGAGAGCACTCGCAATTTCCAGACCAGAATCATTCTTTTTATCCTGAGTTAAAACCGGACATTTTCGACGGGACTGTCCCTCTCGCAGAATATTTTATTCAATTTGAGACAATTGCTCGTGCGAATAGGTGGGATGATCAGTTAAAAACAGTTTATTTAATTGCGAGTTTAAGGGGAAAAGCACGGTCCGTTCTTGGGAATTTTCAGGAGAATTTGAATTTTGATGAAGTAAAGAGTAAATTAGAGCTTAGATTTGGGGAACGTATGACTTTTCAAGAAAGTCATATTCGGTTTCAAAATCGAAGACAGGGAGTTGGGGAGGATTTTGCTTCTTTAGGAGTCGATTTAGAAAAATTAGCTCATTTAGCTTATCCGGAGTGTGATTTTAGTATCCGTGATAAGATTGCTTGTGCGCAGTTTATCACTGCGGTTGCTGACAATTTTATTAAGAGAACGTTACAATTAGAAAATATTACTTCGCTTAGAATTACGATTGAGCGGGCATCGACAATAAAAATGATTCAGGAAAATAGTTTTCCTTGGGAAAGAAACAGAAATGTTGCTGGAAATTTCGGTATGCGTTACGAAACGTCAATGATAAAACGGCCTAAAAAAACAGTGGATAATTCGTCGAGTTTAACTTTACGGAGTGAACAAACGGAAAATTTTAGTAACAAAAGAGAGTGCTGGAAATGCGGAAAATTGAGACATTTTCGCGCGGAATGTCCGTCTTGGAATTCGACCAGTTAGTCAAACTAGATTTTGTCGAACTTTTTGGGGTCGGTTCGACAAACAAAGACGTGACCCCAATTATTCAAAATGTAATGAATATTAGTCATGAAGGTTTGCCGAATTTTAGTTATTCGGGGAAAATAAATGGAAGATCTTGTATTTTCAAAGTGGATACAGGGTCGGATGTTACTATAGTTAATAAGAGAATTATTAAGGAATTTTCGAGAGATTTTCCATTGTGCAGATCTAAAAATAAATTAAATTTAGTTTATCCAACAGGAGAATTTGTTCCTTTTAGTTCAAGAGTTATAGTGAAAATTGAGTTAGGATCTTTTTCATTAGAGCTTCCGGTATATGTCGCAGAAATAATAGACGATTGTTTGTTGGGTCCTTTGTAAGACAAATATTGAAACAGGAATCAGAGCTGCGTTGGAAATTTTGCCAATGAAACAAAAGTTGGAATATGCGCAGATTAGTTGTGTTTCTGAAGGTGTTCCGGAAAACTTGCAGACATCTTCGGTACAACTTCCGGAAGAGCTCAGTGTTTTTCAGAAGAAAGAATTTGATGATTTTTCAAATGAATTTAAAGATGTGCTTTTAGAAGTAGTTGTAGCTGGGAATTGTAATGTTGTTAGGCATAAGATTACGCTGTCTGATAATAAACCAATTAAACAGAACCCTCGACGTATTCCTCTAAAAATGCGTGGGGAAGTTGAGAAACTTATTGACGAAATGCGTGAAAAGGGGGTGATTGAGGAATCACATAGTCCGTGGATTTCGCCTGTGGTATTAAAACAAAAGAAAGACGGATCTTATAGATTTTGTGTGGATTTTCGGAGTCTTAATGCTGTTACAATTAAAAACTCTTATCCAATTCCTAGAATTGATGATTTGTTAGATCGTTTAGTGGGAAGATGTTTGGTTTTCGACTATTGATTTGAAGAATGGATATTGGCAGGTGAAACTCCTAGACGAGGATAAGGAAAAAAACAGCTTTTTCGGTTGGGAACGGATTATGGTAATTCAATGTTATGCCGTTTGGGTTGTGCAATGCTCCGGCTACTTAGAGAATGATGGAAAAGATTCTCGAAGGCCTTATATAAAATTTGTCTTGTTTATTTAAATGATGTGATTATCTTTAGCTCTACATTTGAGGGAATAATGGAAAATCTTCGTGAGGTATTTTTAAGGTTACGTGAGGTTAATTTGAAGGTTAATCCGAAAAAATGTGTTTTTTTTAGTAAGAGTGTATCTTATCTTGGTCACGTTATTTCGGGAGAAGGTATTGCTACTGATCCTAAAAAAATTTCTTCAATAATTGATTGGCCGATTCCGAAATCTAAAAAACAGGTTAGGAGTTTCCTTGGTTTTTGTTCATATTATCGGAAATTTATCAGGGGTTTCTCTTTAATTGCTAAACCCTTGTATTCTCTTACAGATAAGCAGACAAAATTTCTTTGGACTATTCAATGTCAACAAGCATTCGAAGATTTAAAAAAAATGATGACATCTCCACCTGTTCTTTCTTTTCCTCTGGAAAATACTGAGTATATTCTTGATACCGATGCTTCTGGACATGGTATTGAGGCTGTATTGTCTCAGATTCAGGAGGGAAAGGAAAAAGTTGTAGCT
>NW_022639990.1:0-1681 GCF_010583005.1 Odontomachus brunneus | reverse complement strand
AAAGGAAAAAGTTATAGCTTATTTTAGTAGGGTATTGAGTAAAGCTGAAAGGAATTATTGTGTCACTCGTAGGGAGTTATTAGCAATTGTAGATTCCTTGAAGGCATTTCATCACTACTTGTATGGTCAAAATTTTTTGATACGTACGGATCATCAGTCATTAAAATGGCTTTTGTCTTTTAAAAATTTGGATGGTCAATTAGCTCGTTGGATCGAGAAAATACAACAATATAATTTTGAAATTTCTTATAGAAAAGGTAACTTTAACCAAAATGCTGATGGACTTTCTCGTAGACCGTGTGAGGAGAACTCTTGTGGTTATTGTAGGAGAGTTGAAATTAAAAAAGATTCCCTTAAAGAGAAACAAATTGTTCAAATAATTTTAGGACAAAATAGTTCTATAAATTGGAGGAATGAACAGTTTTTGGATCCATCAATTTCTCCGATTTTCAAAGGCAAAGAAAATAATCAGCGACCCTCTTGGGAGTTGATCGCACCTAGTAGTCTATCGACTAAAATTTATTATTCTTATTGGGATGCGTTTGTAATAAAGGATGGAGTTCTTTGTAGGAAATGGGAGCATCCTAATCTTCGATCACATGTTTTTCAAATTGTTGTCCCTAAGGGAAGAATTCATGAAGTCCTTGAAGAGGCCCATGATTCTCCAACTGGAGGGCATTTTGGGACGAACAAAACCTTACAGAAGATTCGTAAAAGATTCTTTTGGACTACTTGTAAAGCTGATGTTGAAAATTGGGTTAAGTCTTGTAGGAGTTGTGTTGCGAGAAAGGGTCCAGCTGATAAAGGAAAGTCCCCCTTACAGATTTATAATGTAGGTTTACCACTTGAAAGGTTACAGATGGATATTTTGGGACCTCTTCCACTTACTATTTCTGGAAATAGATATTTATTGGTAATAGTAGATTGTTTTTCAAAATGGGTTGAGGCTTTTCCAATAAAGAACATAAGGGCCAAAACTGTTGCAGGGACATTTGTTAGGCAGTTTGTTTCAAGGTATGGTATACCTTTAGAGGTTCATACGGATCAAGGGAGAAATTTCGAATCCAGGGTATTTCAAGAAATAATGCAATTATTAGGCATTAAGAAGACGCGGACGACTGCTTTGCATCCACAATCTGATGGTCAGGTGGAACGTCAACATCGTACGATTAGTGATTATTTATAAAAATTCATTTTAGAAAATCAAAGAGATTGGGATCATTGGGTTCCGATGTTTTTATTAGCGTATCATTCTTCGATACATGAATCCACTGGTTTTTCACCTTCGGAAGTGTTTATGGGTAGGGACCTCAGACTACCTTTGGATTTGTTACAAGGCACTTCTCCTAAAGAGAAAGTTCCATTAAGCGAATATTGTATGTGTCTTCATGAGAAATTGTCAAAGATCCATGAGAAGGTTAGTTTGAATTTGAATATTAAGTCAATTAGATCAAAGGCTCGTTATGACAGGAAAACAAGGGAAGTACATTTTGAGAATGGTAGTAAAGTATGGCTTTACAATCCACGCAGAAAGTTAGATAAAGCTCCTAAATTGCAGTCATTGGGAGGGGCCTTATGAGGTTATTAAGAAATTAAGCGATGTTGTTTATTGCATTCGTAGGTCGATCAGACAAAAATAAGATAGTTCATGCAGATAGGTTAGCTTCCTTTTGTGAAAGAC
>NW_022639989.1:12361-12699 GCF_010583005.1 Odontomachus brunneus | reverse complement strand
GTTTGGTTAGTTTGGTTTGGTTTGGTTTGGTTTGGTTTGGTTTGGTTAGATTTAAGGTTGGGTTTGGTTAGTTTGGTTTGGTTAGTTAGGTTAGGTTAGGTTTGGTTAGTTTGGTTAGTTTGGTTTGGTTTGGTTTGGTTTGGTTGGGTTAGGTTAGGTTTGGTTAGGTTTGGTTGGTTGGGTTAGGTTAGGTTAGGTTAGGTTAGGTTAGTTAGTTGGGTTAGGTTTGGTTTGGTTTGGTTAGGTTTGGTTTGGTTTGGTTGGTTAGTTTGGTTTGGTTAGGTTAGTTTGGTTTGGTTAGTTTGGTTTGGTTTGGTTTGGTTAGGTTTGGTTTGGTT
>NW_022639989.1:11979-12212 GCF_010583005.1 Odontomachus brunneus | reverse complement strand
TTGGTTTGGTTTGGTTTGGTTGGTTAGTTTGGTTAGTTAGGTTAGGTTAGGTTAGGTTAGGTTGGTTTGGTTTGGTTAGTTAGTTAGTTTGGTTTGGGTTTGGTTAGGTTGGGTTTGGTTAGTTTGGTTAGTTAGATAAGGTTTGGTTAGTTTGGTTTGGTTTGGTTAGTTTGGTTAGTTTGGTTAGTTATAAGGTTGGGTTGGTTGGTTTGGTTAGTTTGGTTTGGTTAGTT
>NW_022639989.1:11421-11667 GCF_010583005.1 Odontomachus brunneus | reverse complement strand
TTAGTTTGGTTTGGTTTGGTTAGTTTGGTTTGGTTTGGTTTGGTTAGATTGGTTTGGTTAGTTTGGTTTGGTTTGGTTTGGTTAGTTTGGTTGGGTTAGTTTGGTTAGTTATAAGGTTGGGTTGGGTTAGTTAGTTAGTTAGATTTGGTTGGGTTGGTTAGTTTGGTTAGGTTAGGTTTGGTTTGGTTTGGTTTGGTTAGTTTGGTTTGGTTTGGTTGGGTTTGGTTGGTTTGGTTAGTTGGGTTT
>NW_022639989.1:8828-10886 GCF_010583005.1 Odontomachus brunneus | reverse complement strand
GTTTGGTTAGTTTGGTTTGGTTTGGTTTGGTTAGTTTGGTTTGGTTTGGTTAGGTTAGTTAGTTTGGTTAGTTTGGGTTGGGTTGGGTTGGTTGGTTTGGTTAGGTTGGGTTGGGTTTGGTTTGGTTGGGTTGGTTGGTTTGGTTAGTTATAAGGTTTGGTTTGGTTTGGTTAGGTTTGGTTGGTTTGGTTTGGTTGGTTTGGTTTGGTTGGGTTAGTTTGGTTTGGTTTGGTTAGTTAGGTTAGGTTAGGTTAGTTTGGTTAGGTTAGGTTAGGTTAGTTAGTTTGGTTAGTTATAAGGTTAGTTAGTTAGGTTAGTTTGGTTAGTTTGGTTTGGTTTGGTTAGGTTAGTTTGGTTTGGTTTGGTTAGTTTGGTTAGGTTGGGTTGGTTAGGTTGGGTTAGTTTGGTTAGTTTGGTTAGTTTGGTTTGGTTTGGTTGGGTTTGGTTAGGTTAGTTTGGTTAGTTAGTTTGGTTAGTTAGTTTGGTTGGGTTTGGTTGGGTTTGGTTAGTTAGGTTTGGTTTGGTTTGGTTTGGTTAGGTTTGGTTTGGTTAGGTTGGGTTAGTTAGTTTGGTTTGGTTAGTTTGGTTTGGTTAGGTTAGGTTAGTTTGGTTTGGTTAGGTTAGGTTAGGTTTGGTTTGGTTAGGTTAGTTGGGTTTGGTTTGGTTTGGTTAGTTTGGTTTGGTTAGTTGGGTTGGTTTGGTTTGGTTAGTTTGGGTTGGGTTTGGTTAGTTTGGTTAGTTAGTTTTGGTTTGGTTTGGTTAGGTTAGTTTGGTTTGGTTAGGTTAGGTTAGTTTGGTTAGGTTGGGTTAGTTAGGTTAGGTTAGGTTATAAGGTTAGGTTAGGTTAGGTTAGGTTAGTTAGGTTAGGTTAGGTTAGGTTAGTTAGGTTAGGTTAGGTTAGGTTAGTTAGGTTAGGTTAGGTTAGGTTAGTTAGGTTAGGTTAGGTTAGGTTAGTTAGGTTAGGTTAGGTTAGGTTAGTTAGGTTAGGTTAGGTTAGGTTAGTTAGGTTAGGTTAGGTTAGGTTAGTTAGGTTAGGTTAGGTTAGGTTAGTTAGGTTAGGTTAGGTTAGGTTAGTTAGGTTAGGTTAGGTTAGGTTAGTTAGGTTAGGTTAGGTTAGGTTAGTTAGGTTAGGTTAGGTTAGGTTAGTTTGGTTTGGTTAGGTTAGGTTAGTTTGGTTAGTTAGTTTTAGTTAGTTAGTTTGGTTTGGTTAGTTTGGTTAGTTTGGTTAGTTTTGGTTTGGTTTGGTTTGGTTAGTTTGGTTTGGTTTGGTTTGGTTTGGTTAGGTTAGGTTAGGTTAGTTAGGTTAGTTAGGTTAGTTGGTTAGTTTGGTTAGTTTGGTTTGGTTTGGTTAGTTAGATTAGGTTAGTTTGGTTAGGTTTGGTTAGTTAGTTTGGTTAGTTTGGTTTGGTTGGGTTTGGTTTGGGTTTGGTTTGGTTGGTTAGGTTTGGTTTGGTTAGTTTTGGTTTGGTTAGTTAGTTTGGTTTGGTTTGGTTAGTTTGGTTTGGTTTGGTTAGGTTTGGTTAGGTTAGGTTTGGTTAGGTTAGGTTAGGTTAGGTTAGTTTGGTTGGTTAGGTTAGGTTAGTTAGTTTGGTTTGGTTTGGTTAGTTAGATTTGGTTAGTTTGGTTTGGTTAGGTTTGGTTTGGTTTGGTTAGGTTAGGTTAGGTTAGTTTGGTTTGGTTTGGTTTGGTTAGTTTGGTTAGTTAGTTTGGTTAGTTTGGTTAGTTTGGTTTGGTTAGTTTGGTTAGTTAGTTTGGTTTGGTTTGGTTTGGTTTGGTTTGGTTTGGTTTGGTTTGGTTAGTTTGGTTAGTTTGGTTAGTTTGGTTTGGTTAGTTAGATTTTTGGTTAGTTTGGTTAGTTTGGTTTGGTTAGTTTTGGTTAGTTTGGTTAGGTTATAAGGTTGGGTTGGGTTTGGTTAGTTAGGTTAGGTTAGGTTAGTTTGGTTTGGTTTGGTTGGTTTGGTTAGGTTAGGTTAGTTAGGTTTGGTTAGGTTAGTTTGGTTAGTTTGGTTTGGTTAGTTTGGTTTGGTTTGGTTTGGTTTGGTTTGGTTTGGTTTGGTT
>NW_022639989.1:8506-8658 GCF_010583005.1 Odontomachus brunneus | reverse complement strand
TTTGGTTAGGTTTGGTTTGGTTAGTTTGGTTAGTTTGGTTTGGTTAGTTTAGGTTAGGTTGGTTTGGTTGGGTTGGGTTGGTTAGTTTGGTTTGGTTGGTTAGTTTGGTTTGGTTAGTTTTTGGTTTGGTTAGTTTGGTTTGGTTTGGTTTG
>NW_022639989.1:8009-8271 GCF_010583005.1 Odontomachus brunneus | reverse complement strand
GTTTGGTTTGGTTAGTTTGGTTAGTTTGGTTTGGTTAGGTTTGGTTTGGTTGGTTAGTTAGTTTGGTTAGTTAGTTGGGTTTGGTTAGTTTGGTTTGGTTTGGTTAGTTTGGTTTGGTTTGGTTAGTTTGGTTAGTTTGGTTTGGTTAGGTTAGTTTGGTTAGTTTGGTTAGTTTGGTTTGGTTTGGTTTGGTTAGTTAGTTTGGTTATAAGGTTAGGTTAGTTAGTTTTGGTTTGGTTAGTTAGTTTGGTTTGGTTAGTTT
>NW_022639989.1:7104-7268 GCF_010583005.1 Odontomachus brunneus | reverse complement strand
GTTTGGTTTGGTTTGGTTAGTTAGTTAGGTTAGGTTAGGTTAGGTTAGTTTGGTTTGGTTTGGTTTGGTTAGGTTAGTTAGATTAGTTAGTTGGTTAGTTTGGTTTGGTTAGGTTAGGTTAGGTTAGGTTAGGTTAGGTTAGTTAGGTTAGGTTTGGTTAGTTT
>NW_022639989.1:6760-7094 GCF_010583005.1 Odontomachus brunneus | reverse complement strand
GTTTGGTTTGGTTTGGTTTGGTTTGGTTTGGTTTGGTTTGGTTTGGTTTGGTTTGGTTTGGTTTGGTTTGGTTTGGTTTGGTTTGGTTTGGTTTGGTTTGGTTTGGTTTGGTTTGGTTTGGTTTGGTTTGGTTTGGTTTGGTTTGGTTTGGTTTGGTTTGGTTTGGTTTGGTTTGGTTTGGTTTGGTTTGGTTTGGTTTGGTTTGGTTTGGTTTGGTTTGGTTTGGTTTGGTTTGGTTATAAGGTTGGGTTAGTTTGGTTTGGTTAGTTAGTTAGTTAGATTTGGTTTGGTTTGGTTAGTTTGGTTAGTTAGATTGGTTAGGTTTGGTTTGGTT
>NW_022639989.1:6578-6750 GCF_010583005.1 Odontomachus brunneus | reverse complement strand
TTGGTTTGGTTTGGTTTGGTTTGGTTAGTTTGGTTAGGTTAGTTAGTTAGATTAGTTTGGTTTGGTTTGGTTTGGTTAGGTTTGGTTTGGTTTGGTTTGGTTTGGTTTGGTTTGGTTGGTTTGGTTAGTTTGGTTAGTTAGATAAGGTTTGGTTTGGTTTGGTTTGGTTAGA
>NW_022639989.1:5815-6358 GCF_010583005.1 Odontomachus brunneus | reverse complement strand
GTTAGTTAGTTTGGTTTGGTTTGGTTAGTTTGGTTTGGTTTGGTTTGGTTTGGTTAGTTTGGTTAGTTATAAGGTTAGTTTGGTTTGGTTGGTTAGTTTGGTTTGGTTAGTTGGTTTGGTTTGGTTAGTTTGGTTAGTTTGGTTAGGTTAGGTTAGGTTAGTTTGGTTTGGTTTGGTTTGGTTTGGTTAGTTTGGTTAGTTATAAGGTTAGTTTGGTTTGGTTGGTTAGTTTGGTTTGGTTAGTTGGTTTGGTTTGGTTAGTTTGGTTAGTTTGGTTAGGTTAGGTTAGGTTAGTTTGGTTTGGTTTGGTTTGGTTTGGTTAGTTAGTTAGTTAGGTTAGGTTAGGTTTGGTTTGGTTTGGTTAGTTTGGTTAGTTATAAGGTTAGTTTGGTTTGGTTGGTTAGTTTGGTTTGGTTAGTTGGTTTGGTTTGGTTAGTTTGGTTAGTTTGGTTAGGTTAGGTTAGGTTAGTTTGGTTTGGTTTGGTTTGGTTTGGTTAGTTAGTTAGTTAGGTTAGGTTAGGTTTGGTTTGGTTTGGTTGGGTT
>NW_022639989.1:5329-5507 GCF_010583005.1 Odontomachus brunneus | reverse complement strand
GTTTGGTTTGGTTTGGTTTGGTTTGGTTTGGTTTGGTTAGTTTTTTGGTTTGGTTTGGTTTGGTTAGTTTGGTTGGGTTAGTTAGGTTAGTTTGGTTGGTTAGTTTGGTTGGTTGGTTAGTTATAAGGTTAGTTTGGTTAGTTTGGTTTGGTTTGGTTTGGTTTGGTTTGGTTTGGTT
>NW_022639989.1:2929-3521 GCF_010583005.1 Odontomachus brunneus | reverse complement strand
GTTTGGTTAGGTTAGGTTAGTTAGTTTGGTTTGGTTTGGTTTGGTTTGGTTGGTTTGGTTTGGTTTGGTTGGGTTGGTTGGGTTTGGTTGGTTTGGTTAGTTAGTTTGGTTAGGTTAGGTTAGTTTGGTTAGTTAGGTTGGTTAGTTTGGTTTGGTTAGTTTGGTTGGGTTGGGTTAGTTTGGTTAGGTTAGGTTAGGTTAGGTTGGTTTGGTTTGGTTAGTTAGATTATAAGGTTAGGTTAGTTTGGTTAGTTTGGTTAGGTTAGGTTTGGTTTGGTTTGGTTTGGTTTGGTTAGTTAGTTTGGTTAGGTTTGGTTAGGTTAGGTTAGGTTAGGTTGGTTTGGTTTGGTTAGTTAGATTATAAGGTTAGGTTAGTTTGGTTAGTTTGGTTAGGTTAGGTTTGGTTTGGTTTGGTTTGGTTTGGTTAGTTAGTTTGGTTAGGTTTGGTTAGGTTAGGTTAGGTTAGGTTGGTTTGGTTTGGTTAGTTAGATTATAAGGTTAGGTTAGTTTGGTTAGTTTGGTTAGGTTAGGTTTGGTTTGGTTTGGTTTGGTTTGGTTAGTTAGGTTAGGTTAGGTTTGGTTAGGTTAGGTT
>NW_022639989.1:804-1795 GCF_010583005.1 Odontomachus brunneus | reverse complement strand
GTTGGGTTGGGTTGGGTTGGGTTGGGTTGGGTTTGGTTAGTTTGGTTTGGTTTGGTTAGTTTGGTTAGGTTAGGTTTGGTTAGTTTGGTTAGGTTTGGTTGGGTTGGGTTAGGTTAGGTTAGGTTTGGTTATAAGGTTAGGTTAGTTTGGTTTGGTTTGGTTTGGTTTGGTTTGGTTTGGTTAGGTTTGGTTAGTTTGGTTGGTTAGGTTAGGTTAGGTTAGTTAGATTAGTTTGGTTAGGTTTGGTTAGTTAGGTTGGGTTGGGTTTGGTTTGGTTTGGTTGGGTTGGTTTGGTTAGTTAGTTAGTTAGATTTGGTTAGGTTGGTTAGTTTGGTTTGGTTAGGTTAGTTAGATTAGGTTAGGTTAGTTAGTTTGGTTTGGTTAGGTTAGTTTTGGTTAGTTAGTTTGGTTAGTTAGGTTAGGTTAGGTTAGTTAGGTTAGGTTAGGTTAGGTTAGGTTAGGTTAGTTTGGTTGGTTAGGTTAGTTTGGTTAGTTTGGTTAGTTAGTTTGGTTAGGTTAGTTAGTTAGATAGGTTAGGTTAGGTTTGGTTTGGTTAGGTTAGGTTAGGTTAGGTTAGGTTAGTTAGTTAGTTGGGTTGGGTTAGTTAGGTTGGTTAGGTTAGGTTAGGTTAGTTTTGGTTAGTTTGGTTTGGTTAGTTTGGTTAGTTGGGTTGGGTTGGTTTGGTTAGGTTTGGGTTGGGTTGGGTTAGGTTAGGTTAGGTTGGTTAGGTTAGGTTAGGTTAGGTTAGGTTGGGTTAGGTTAGTTGGGTTTGGTTGGGTTGGTTTGGTTAGGTTGGGTTGGGTTAGGTTAGGTTGGGTTGGGTTAGGTTAGGTTTGGTTAGGTTAGGTTGGGTTGGTTAGGTTAGGTTAGTTTGGTTAGGTTGGTTTGGTTAGTTAGGTTAGTTAGTTAGTTTGGTTGGGTTGGGTTTGGTTTGGTTAGGTTAGGTTGGGTTTGGTTAGGTTAGGTTAGGTTAGGTTAGGTTAGGTTAGGT
>NW_022639989.1:169-612 GCF_010583005.1 Odontomachus brunneus | reverse complement strand
GTTAGGTTAGTTAGGTTAGGTTGGGTTAGGTTAGGTTAGGTTAGGTTGGGTTTGGTTTGGTTTGGTTAGGTTGGTTTGGTTAGTTTGGTTAGTTTGGTTAGTTGGGTTTGGTTAGTTTGGTTAGGTTTGGTTAGTTAGGTTAGGTTAGGTTAGGTTAGGTTAGGTTAGGTTAGTTAGGTTAGGTTAGGTTGGTTTGGTTAGGTTGGGTTAGGTTAGTTAGATTGTTAGGTTAGGTTAGGTTAGGTTAGGTTAGGTTAGGTTAGGTTAGGTTAGGTTAGGTTAGGTTAGGTTAGGTTAGGTTAGGTTAGGTTAGGTTAGGTTAGGTTAGGTTAGGTTAGGTTAGGTTAGGTTAGGTTAGGTTAGGTTAGGTTAGGTTAGGTTAGGTTAGGTTAGGTTAGGTTAGGTTAGGTTAGGTTAGGTTAGGTTAGGTTAGGTTAGGTTAG
>NW_022639989.1:0-159 GCF_010583005.1 Odontomachus brunneus | reverse complement strand
GGTTAGTTTGGTTAGGTTAGGTTTGGTTTGGTTAGTTAGGTTAGGTTAGGTTAGGTTAGTTTGGTTAGGTTAGGTTAGGTTAGGTTAGTTATAAGGTTTGGTTAGTTAGATTAGTTTGGTTAGTTAGTTAGGTTAGGTTAGGTTAGGTTAGTTAGGTTA
>NW_022639988.1:12757-12914 GCF_010583005.1 Odontomachus brunneus | reverse complement strand
TTACACACTCGTATGATTCAACAGATAATATGTTCTCGGAACCTCTGCTAATAAAATTCTATATCTTTCAAGTTTGTTAATATTTTTACATAAAATAAATACTAATTGCAATTTTTATATATATATATATATATATATATATATATATATATATATA
>NW_022639988.1:8268-8851 GCF_010583005.1 Odontomachus brunneus | reverse complement strand
TACGCTAAACGGTTTCGTCTATATTTTGCGGCTTAAAAGGCGAACAAACTATAATATTTTTCTTCCTTAAACTTTAAATAGACAATACAAAGCGCTTTTTATCAAGTGAGGAATTGGCGTAGTGTCTAAGGCGACAGACGATTATCCAAAAGATGTCTTCAGTTCAAGTTCGAATCTCACTAGGGAAAATATTAAAAATTATGAAAAAATAATGTAGAAAAGTTTTTTTTGCCATAGTATTTTATGAGTATTTATGAGAAAGCGCTTATTCTATGAGTAATTATGAAAAATTATGAGAAAATTTAATTGAAAAACCTACGAAACGACAGGATCTGCGCGCAATCTGCAGCCAATCTGCCGTCATAGTCTGTCGACAGTCTCTGCGCGCAATCTGCCGCCAGTCTGTCGTCAAAGTCTGTTCGCAGACCCTGTCAACAGTCTGGCGGCAGATTGGGGATGCAGATGTCTATGGATCTGTCGACAGATCCTGCTCGGATTCGACAGATCCTGTCGACAGTCTGATGTCAGTCTGCGCGCAGATTCCTTACTGGGAACATCATCATTTGTATAATATTTGTAAAGA
>NW_022639988.1:7496-8258 GCF_010583005.1 Odontomachus brunneus | reverse complement strand
CATCATTTGTATAACATTTGTAAAGGTCAAGGCCATTGGAGATTGTAACTTTTATTTTCATTTTTTTAGTTAAAACGGATAAAAAATTATCGTAGATATTTACGATAATTCGAAAAAACATGTTTCCGACAAAAGTTACTTTTTTTCGACGTAACGTCATTATAGGGGATTCCCTTTGAAAAAAACGAAGGTTTCCCAATTTTCGCCGAATGCAACGCCATCTATCAGAAATAGAAAAAAAAAGTTCAGACAAAAGTTACGTGTTTGTAACCGCGATTCGTTGCGGGTTTGAATCGCTTGACGGATCGGGTTCGTGATAGGCGGAATAATTGAGAAACAGTGTGTTAAGAAAATAATAATGAATAATATATTTAAAATACTAAACTGATGATAATGACAATATATATATCGAACAATACGTGTCGACGCCTTTGGCTTTGGTTGTTTGTATCGCCTGACAGAGGTTTGTTTAGACGCGGATTTGGTGATGTGACGCGCGGTGCGCGGGGCGCTGACGACGTCAGTGTCGCGTCTTCGCGAGTCTATGCTGTTGACGTTTCTTTCGGCGTCGTGTCTCTTAAGTGCGGTGGACACTTTGTCCAGCGATGTTTAGCGGCGTTTCGGAATCATATAATGTTCGCGTGCGTTGAGATTGCAGCGCAACTGCATGCGGGATATCGCCTTAGCGGTGCTCCCTTCGATCTCCTATCGCGGAGATTTAAATCAGTTCTGTGTATGCGGTGTAGCCGTCGGTCCTCGTAC
>NW_022639988.1:0-1767 GCF_010583005.1 Odontomachus brunneus | reverse complement strand
CCCCCCCCCCCCCCCCCCCCCCCTGAGGATGGGACGAGGGGTAACTTTGAAATCTTAAACGGGAACCCATACTTTTTATTACAGATTCGGATTCTATATCCAAAAACACGTAACTCTTGTCTGAACTTTTTTTTTCTATTTCTGATAGATGGCGCTGCATTCGGCGAAAATTGAGTAACCTTCGTTTTCTTCAAACGGAATCCCCTATAATGACGCTACGTCGAAGAAAAGTAACTTTTGTCGGAAACATGTTTTTCCGAATTATCGTAAATATCTACGATAATTTTTTATCCGTTCTTAGCTTTACCCAGGATTAACGACGTGGATATGACGGAAATTTAATCCCTTTGGGGTGCTTGATTACAGTAAGTCCCCTTGCCTCTTACATTCGGAGTGCTTGATTATCGTGAGTCCCCTTGCCACTCACATTCGAGGTGCTTGGTTATCGTGAGTCCCCTTGCATCTCACATTCGGGGTGCTTAATTATCGTGAGTCGGCAGTTCGTTTTGCAGAATGTTTCGGTACTTTTCACCATTCAAAGTGCCTTCAATGAAATAGGGGCCGATGAGTTTGTCGCCAATTATTCCACATCAAACGTTAACAGACCAAGGACGCTGATGTTCAACTTGGCGCAACCATTGTGGGTTTTCCATACTCCAATAATGCATGTTGTGTCGATTAACCGCACCGTGGTTCGTGAAAGTCGACTCGTCAGAGAACAGTACCCGACGAAAGAAATCCGGGTTTCTTCGTATTCGTTCAAGTGCCCACTGACAAAATGTCACTCGATTATGAAAATCATCGCCATGAAGTTCCTGATGCATAGACACATGGTAGGGATGATATTTATGACGCTTTAATATTTTCCAAGCACTCACATGAGACAATGCGCAATCGCGAGCTATTTCTCGAGTGCTCACATTGGGATTATTAGACACCGCTAATACTGCAATTTCATTATTTTCTCCGGTGACAGTTGCTTTACGCGTCCTTTTTTTGGGTTGCACACTTCCTTCGGTAGTAAACTGTTTGATAACACGGAAAAAAGAAGCGCGCGACCTCACCCTATGTGGAAAACGCTCAGCATAAACGCTGACAGCATCATTAACATTCCTACGACAATCTCCATAAATCAAAATAATTTCGATTTTCTCTTCTACAGATAAATAATCCATACCTGTGGAGCGTAAGAATAGCACGAATCGAAAGTTAGTCGCAATACGAAATGGAAAATGCTTCAAAAGTATGAAAAAATAATTTGTTGAAATAACTCGACTACAATAGTGCTATTTATCGAGACTCGTCCTACACAGTTTGAAAGTTTGTGTTCCACTTTGTGTTACTCATAAGTTATGTTATTTTAATACTACGAAATGTTAAATATTTATTCAACACGAAATATTCACATAACATAATCACATGGATATGTTCAGAATTTAATACTAAATTTTGAAAGATCGTGAGTGGACCATTTGGAAATGACCACGTCGAAATGACGACTAAAACCTTTTGAATTTTTAACATCATCATTTGTATAACATTTGTAAAGGTCAAGGCCATTGGAGATTGTAACTTTTATTTTCATTTTTTTAGTTAAAACGGATAAAAAATTATCGTAGATATTTACGATAATTCGAAAAAACATGTTTCCGACAAAAGTTACTTTTTTTCGACGTAACGTCATTATAGGGGATTCCCTTTGAAAAAAACGAAGGTTTCCCAATTTTCGCCGAATGCAACGCCATCTATCAGAAATAGAAAAAAAAA
>NW_022639987.1:12706-13003 GCF_010583005.1 Odontomachus brunneus | reverse complement strand
CGAGCTCCAGTTCCCCGACGCCGCACCGCTCCGCGACACTAAACACTAAGAATCGTTCTCCGTGGAACGGACTCACCAAAAGGCGGAGCGGGGCAGTTGGCAACGAGCAGCGGCGGTCCCCTCTGGGTTCACAAAAATAGTTCAACGCGTGCGGTAGCGGCCTTACAGATGCGGAGGTCAGGTCGTCTTTAGTCGTCAGCTCTGTGGATGGCACGTCCTTCACACACTCGGCACGGCTCACAGGAAAAGCTCTCGAGCTATCGTTGGGACCTCGTTTTATCTCAGGTTTGAATTTCT
>NW_022639987.1:12331-12696 GCF_010583005.1 Odontomachus brunneus | reverse complement strand
TCCCCTCTGGGTTCACAAAATCGTTCAACGCGTGCGGTAGCGGCCTTACAGATGCGGAGGTCAGGTCGTCTTTAGTCGTCAGCTCTGTGGATGGCACGTCCTTCACACACTCGGCACGGCTCACAGGAAAAGCTCTCGAGCTACCGTTGGGATCTCGTTTTATCTCAGGTTTGAATTTCTCTCTCCGACAGCTATCGGCCGTTGATTGGCCGATTTGCAGGATTGAATCCCCGTTCTTCGGCCGTTGTTTTGCCTTAGTTGTTATTTACAAGATCTAGCTGTTATTTACAAGCTCGATCTTTCAGGCCGGTCGGTCTCTCCGACCTTGGAGCTTCGTCCTATCGGCAACCGTTGTTTCTTCAGTC
>NW_022639987.1:11886-12054 GCF_010583005.1 Odontomachus brunneus | reverse complement strand
TATACACAAAATTTGGGCCACGCAGGCTCGCGTCCTATTCGCCTTACCGTTAGGACGCGACATCCACCTGCAGCCGGGAAGCCCGCTTTTGGCTTCCTCACGACTTTCCGAGTGACGGACGATAACAAAAAATCGTCACTGTCACAGTAGTTAGAAAGTGAAAAGTGG
>NW_022639987.1:9725-11725 GCF_010583005.1 Odontomachus brunneus | reverse complement strand
AGGAACAACTAAAATTTTACATAGGTTATTGTTGATAACAATTGAACGGATCATTCGTGATGCTTGAGACTAAGCATACAGATTCCTTGCATTAATTGGGATCAGAATGAGGAGGAATTACTAGATTGTGAGAATAAGTTTATTTTTTATTAAACAAAAGGTGTTAATTTTAGAGCCATTACGATGAAAATTTCTAAGATAGCTTTCAAAAAGCAACTTTTGAACCAGGAGACATAAAGCAAAGCTATTTGGTATACATTTAGAGCTTGTTGAAAGAGACTTGCACACTCAGTCACAGATAATTAAGACCAGTAATTAATCAGTGGTAGGTAGGGTTGGGTTAAACTTGTGGAAAATTTATTACCCACTATTGTGATGTAATTAAGAGTATTTTGAAACGAATTTCACTGTGATTAGTGAGAGTATTAGTAACTGAAGAGCAATCGAGTATGATTTGTATAGAATTATAAACATTTTTTAGAAAATTAACAAAAGTGGGTAAAAAGCTTAAACAGAGTAAAGGTGACATAATAGGATAAATTTTTGGAAAAATATTGGCCTCATGGGCCGAACTTAAGAAAGGCGAAAGGGGGTCCAGAAGGCGAAGCCCCCGTGCGGGGAGTCCGAGGGGCAGAGCCCCTCGGCGGGGGGTTTCTAAGGGGGGCGGAGCCCCCCCCCCTTGGTCGGGGGGGTCTCAGGGGGGCCGAAGGCCCCCCTGAATCCCACAAAGCAACATATGTTACACGTGAAAATAGTCGTACAGTCCTCGACGAGAAAAGCGATTGTACCCCACAGTCGAAGAGAAAATATGCTTCAAGAAACCAATAGAATTGCAATGCAACGCATTCACACCCGAGACGATGGCGAGGATACATGAAACATTAATATACTTGATTTCATTGCATATTGCTTTTAATGGATTGCATGATACAATATATGTAAATATAAAAATATGTAAATGTAAATGCATGGTAAATGTATATTTGAAAATTATTAAATGATGTTTCAATTATAACTATGTACAAATATTTCTTTACAAATTTTTTGCATTACTTTTATTTACTACGCCTACTTTCACGATACCATGCCACGAGAGGAATGGAAACATCTGGAGTATACATGGGACATCAAACAAAGAGAATGCATTATAAGTTACAGTTGTTATCATTATATACCATCTCTACTTCATGTATCGAAAAGAAATTGTCGATTATAGTTATAATCAATTTTTAATTATTCATACATTCTGCAAATATGGGTGATACCGATCATGTTTATAGCCTATAATCCATTATTTTTGTTCCAAGTCCCATCTCTAGTTTGGATATGCTCTTACTTCTCGTGACGTCCTTTTATTAAAGTTGTTCTACTTTTTCTTTTTTCACATTCACCACAGTTTTGCGACGATAAGCAGCCGCAGTCGCAGTCGCAGCCGCAGTCGCAGTCGCAGGCGCAGTCGCAGGCGCAGTCGCAGCCGCAGTCGCAGTCGCAACCGCAGCACCAGCGTCAGTGCGCACTCGCACTCGGGCGCAGGTGGCAACGACCCCGACCTCACCCAAGACGAGAGGTTCATGGTGTGTCCGCTCTGCGAGGGCTTACGTTTTTTTGTAAGTATTACTTTCATTAGCAATCATTTTTTTTATTTACAAGGCATGCACGTCGATAACATCAGGGAGCACAGAGTAAGAATACGTCGTATTTTAGTCATTTATTCGCAACTGTCACGACATAGTGGATGATTGCGACGGGAATATTAGCACGGAAAGGTTTTTTTTCCTTGCGTGTTTTTTTTTTTACTTTCTCATACATCACATATCATTTGCTTTCATTTTTTTATAACTCTTTCAGGATCGCAGGACCATGACCGACCAAACGCGCCGAACTATTGCAGCAGCTCAAGCGGCTATCGATAGAGTCGAGCAATATTTCGACGGCCTGCTGGGAGAGTTGGGGTGGTATTTGGGGTGCGGAAACCCAGAACACCGGTTTTGGCACGGTGA
>NW_022639987.1:4624-9715 GCF_010583005.1 Odontomachus brunneus | reverse complement strand
GGCCTGCTGGGAGAGTTGGGATGGTATTTGGGGTGCGGAAACCCAGAACACCGGTTTTGCCAGTGTACGTAAAAAAAGTTCCCTTTTTTACATGTTTCCATTCCTCTTATCTTGTTTCTATCTTATTTGTTATTAATGTTTCTTTTACGTATTTCGACTTGTGCGTTCTTTCATTTGTTCCGCGTTGTATTTTCTCGTTTTTTTATTTTCCAATTTTTTTGTAATTTTTTCTTTCTTTGTTTTTAGGTTTTTTTCTCTTTTTTTATATTTTTCTTTTTTCAGTGCGGCGATTTTGCTATCGAAATGCCGGTGGAACCGGCATCTCCGGACCGCCCCAATCGCCCGGAACGTGCCATTCCTCTGATAGATTTGGTGTCGTCAGAGGAGGAGGACGACGTGCACCCACTGCCGCCTTGCAAGCGGCAGCGGATGTAAAGAGTTTTCTCCCTTTTTTTTATTTTAATGTATTATTTTATTTTTGTTTTATTTTTCGTTTTATTTCAAAAAGATTTCTGTTTTATATTTTTTTCGCGTAAGCCACTGTCTTGAGCCCATAATTTTTATTTATTGCAATGTTTTTTTTTGGCCCAAATTGTTTTTTTTTTGTTTGCTACGCGATAGTACTTATTTTTTTTTTTTATTTCTTTCTTCGGGTGGGAGGGTGGGCGACTCTCAAAAAACGTTTACCTTCGACTATTCATGTGCCGACCCCACCTCCATGTGGTGAGAGTTGGGAAACGCGTTGGACGTGGAGCGCATTGCACTTGAACGGGTATATCGGTTCAGTTATATTTTCAGCACGCTGATAGCACGTAGAAAGCATGGCTTCCATGCATGCGTGCCCTGTCTGTGTGTGCCTTTTACTGCGACTCAAGTGAGAAGCGCACACGGGCAGGGTAGCATACATGGGAGTCATCGTCTCTACGTGCTCTCAACTAGCTGAAAATGTGATTGAATCCTGTATTCCTGTACTTCTGTGCTCCACTTCTTGCGCGGCCGACGGGGCTCCGGCTTACTTTTACCTTCCTCCTTTCTTTCCTTCTTCCTATCTACAAAATGGGGTGGGGTGCGCTCGGTTGCGGGTGACCGAGCGGGCCCTACCCTCCACTTTCATGAAAAGACGCAAGGAAAGGGAACATGTACGTTCTTCTTCCTTTTGCGAGGTTTTTTAATGGAAGTGTTTTTTTTTTGTTTCAGATTAAACGGGTCGACGTAGCATATTTCTAAAACAGCGGAACAATTGGAAGCAGTGGTAGCGTTACCGTAAGTATACAGGGTATAGCAAAAATAGCGGAACGGCAAGATAACTCGGCGGCGGAGCATTTTACACAAAAATGTTTGACAAAAGTTGTAAGGCTTAAAAAAACGCATTCAACGATAGTAGTTATTTGACATAGGATGGCGTCGCCAAAGTCAGAACAAGGTCAACTTTGTTTTTTTAAATAGAAACATATTTTTTATTACGGCATTTTATTCAACGTAAAAATGCAAACAACTTTTGCTTGAAAAAATTTTTTATGATCTCTATTTTCTAAGATATTTACGTAAATATCTACAAAATTATTGGTTTCAATAATTTTTTATTTGCATTCTATCAACTTTACCGAAAAATATCAAGAAATAAAAATAATAATTTTGTTTTCATACAGCTCTGTGAATTATTTTTTAGAATTTTGTGTTAACTTTTCAGTACTTCAAGAAAATGCAAGGAAATGAAGTATTAAAAAGTTAATATATAATTCTGAAAAAATTCTCAGAGCTCTATGAGAACAAAATATATAATTTTTATCTCTCCATATTTTTCGCTTAAGTTGATAGAATTTAAGTAAAAACCTATAATTGAAACCTATAATTTTGGAGATATTTACGTTAATATCTTAGAAAATAGAGGTCGTATAAAAATTTTTTTCAAGCAAGAGTAGTCTACTTTTTTACGTAGAATAAAATGCCGTCATAAAAAATATGAGTTTCTATTTATAAAAGCAAAACTGACCTTGTTCTGACCTTGGCGACGCCATCCTATGTCAAATAACTATTATTGTTGAATGTGTTTTTTGAAGCTTTACAACTTTTGTCTGAAACATTTTTTTTAATACTCCCCCGTCGAGTTATGTTGCCATTTCAGTACTTTTGCTATATCCTGTATAAATTTTTTAAATTTCTGTTTCCAATCGTTCATTACATTCTTTGTTCTGACTTGCAGTGTCTGCAGTAACATCAGCAGCAGCAGCAGCATCATCACCGTCTCTGTAAGTATCTTTTTCTTTTATTTCTTATTTTCTTCTTTTTGCAGGATGTATATTCCGATAATTATGTTACTTGGCTTATTAATTTTTTTTTGTTAAATATTGCAATTTATTTATATTATTGTTTTATTGCCGCTATAGTTCTTTTTTTATTATTATAGTTTAATTATTTTTATTGTTATTGTGTAATGTATTGTAAATTTGTTGTTATAAATAATGGTTGTGGCGGATCGATATAGATCCGCACACACAAGCGCGGCGCCGCTAGCCGAGCCGCCGCCGCTCGCCGAGCCGCCGCCGCTCGCCAAGCCGCCGCACAACCTCGAGAGCCTCCGCGCAACGCCGTTCGGTGGCGCATTCGCGGAGGAGTTTTCTCGCGAGAAAATCTCAATTAAGAGACAATAAAAGTCAGACCCAGCGGGTGGTCGGACACTCGCACTCCGCTGCACTGGTCACTATAGGCGACTTTTAGTAACAGCCATAGTACCGGCAGTTATACCAACAGCACCTTTAGGCGCTACCCCTCGCGCTGAAAAGTGCGCTCACAGAAGAAGCGATACATCGCGCTAAAAAGTGCGCTCGCTGAATAAGCGATACATCGCGCTGCAAAGTGCGTTCGCTGAATAAGCGATACCTCGCGCTGCAAAGTGCGTTCGCTGAATAAGCGAAAACTCGCGCTGCAAAGTGCGTTCGCTGAATAAGCGAAACCTTGCGCTGCAAAGTGCGTTCGCTGAATAAGCGATACCTCGCGCTGAGAAGCGTGTCCGCTGGATAAGCGGCAACGAGGCCACCGACGCCGAAGAGGCGTCCATACCCTCCACTACGTCGAAGAAGGGGTAGTCGGCCAGCTCCTCGGCGCGGGCACCAGCCCACACGCCTAAGAGCAAGGGCCTACGGCAACGCCTGGACCAGCTCTTCGGAGACAGTTCCCCAGAAGCCGAGACAAGGGGACCGTCAGGCCGGTCACCACGGCCGCGGACACCCTCACCAACACGGGCTGGGACGCCGTCCCCGCTCTTGTGGGAACCTCCCTCAGCGCCAGCGTCTGCGGCGACCAACGTCGTCATCTCCACGCCGTGGAAGCTCCACTACATCTGGCTCCCGCAGCGGAAGTTAACTCGCCCTACAGCGGCTCCTCTAGCTCGCGGCGACATCCGGGTCCGCCGACCCGTCTCACCCCGTCGCACGAACGGGCACGAAGATAAAGAAAATCGGACGCCGGTTTCTTGTGGTCCCCAGCGGAGAAGGACGCGTCGCCCCCATGGCCAGGGACTGAACGCGGCGGCTCGACAAGCCATAAAACGGAGGGAACAATTCCCGAACACGCACACATCCACTCACACACACACACACATGTAACCCACATAAAATAAAATGTTTCTTGTTATTTATAAGTTAAAAGAAACAGCGACTGTCATTCCACCCTCCCCGCGAGCAACCGATCACGCCATTCTAAAAGAGGCAACAGCCACACACCCAAAATGGTTTCTTTGTAAATATGAATTTTTCTTTGTACTGATCTCAACATCAGTTTCATAAACTTATGTATATGTATTGTAATATATTAATATTATTTTTTTCTTTTTTCCTTTACAAATCATGCCGCTAAATAGTGGCCCTCAAGAACCGGGGGAGGACGATTTACAGTTTTTGGTGGAAATGAATGTCTGGCACCCTCACAATATGTCGGATGCGACTACGGAAGATGTGGATAATTATATGACAGACAATTTTTTTGACGAGTGGGATTATTCGCCTGAAGGTGAAAGAGAAGATCCACTTCCGTTGCAGGTACCGCTCCAGGCGTATATTTTTCGTATTTCTTCATGTTTTTTTTTTATTACTTTGCTCTTTTTTTTATTTTTTTGTTTTTTACGCTCTTGATTTATTTTTTTTATTTACTTTTTTTATGTTGCTAACGTTCTTATAGCCTTTCATCGATGCTGTGGATCCCGACGGCTCCTATTGTCAGCAGTCCAATGAGGAGTCTCAATTGTATTGTGTTCAGGTTCAGGAGTATGGCTATGAAGCTGACGATGAGGAAGATGAAGCGCCCCCTTTGAAAATACGTAAAAATAAATAATTCTAAACTCTTCTTTTTTTGGAAGTATTTATAAGTATTTTATAAGTATTAACAATATAATAATTACAAGTATTTCCTATGTTAATATATTATAAGTATATAATAGATATAATAACATTAAAAGTTGCGACGAATCTTATTATTATCACTAGTGGCGGAGTCGTCTGTCCGCTTCGTCGGCAAACTACCGCGGTCCCCGGATCGCGTTTCGGACTCGCTAATTCCAGTTGGGCGCCAGGTGCGGTAAGGCCGCACCTCCTCACCAACAATTATTCGCCAAAATTTCTAAATAGTCGTCCGTCTTCGAAATCGCGGGGACGGAACGGGACCGGTAGCTCTCTTTTGATTTTAGTCGGAGTAGGGATGGGTTTAATCGATGTAGGTGGAAGCCGAGGAAAAGAAGGCCATTATACGTTCGATAGAGATAATTATTATAGTGATACATGCACTGTAAGTGCCCGATTCGATCTCACGCTTGCATCGATACGTTCACCCGATATTTTATTCCCTATTGGGAGATCTCATCTCGTTTCGCGCGACCACTTAGCATGCGGCAGGTTCCGAACGACAATTTCACGACAATGACGACAAGTACCAACGAATGGGAGGTCTTACAATAAGTCGGACTCCTCCTCGCCTGTCCTCCGGGTCGGTCGCTTCGCCTTTCGCTGGTAGTCTCAGCTGTCCTCCTGTCGCTCCGCGAGGTCTCCGGGCTTGCTCAGGACCGAAGGTCGATCACGCGCGGTTGAGACCTCTCACCAA
>NW_022639987.1:1832-4614 GCF_010583005.1 Odontomachus brunneus | reverse complement strand
GAAGTTATATTTTTAATTAATGCATAATAGTTTTAAATGTAGTGCAGTGTGTTTGCCGTGATAATTTTCAAGAAAAGCTATTGTTCGAGAGCGAGACTTCTTTTCTAGCATTAGGCGATCGAACGTTCTAGAACGTTCGCTCGCCCGTCAGCATCGCGACAGGCTCGCGCTAGCCGCAGCGCGAGTTCACATTTTTTTTGCACTGATTTCGCTAGTTGGTCGCGGTTGCCATGCCGACTCGCGCAAACAAACAAACAAACGCGCTACTCTTTTCGCATGTTAGATCGCCGCTGTTACCACGCGGACCTTATTTGGCAATGATCTAGAAGATTCGGCAACCGCGACCAATCAGCGAGCGACCTGTCGCCAAGTGCTTTTTCTTTAAAAATCGCCCTCGTCGACGACGAGGGCAGTCGGTACTTCGCGCCTCGAATCGAGAGGAGCACGTCTCTGTCCGCGAATCAATCAGCTGATCTCAAGCTCCGGCGATTGATGCAGCGAACTCGTCGCGCGTCCGCTAGATCTGCCGGATATCCAGGTCTCCGTCGAGCTGTTTATCCGCAGCATTGCCGCGACTTCGCTCGAGCGCCGAGAGTCGAACTCTCTCTCGGGCCAGCTCCTCGCTCTTGTTCGCAAGTCGGCGGTTTTCGTCCGTCGCTTGCCGCTCGCGCCGTGCGCGCACGATCAATCTAGGCCTTCGCGGCCTCCGCGATCTTTATCCACGGTCACCGGATCGTGGTTCTATTAGACGCGTCACGAGTCCTCCACTCGCGTCACTCGTTCCTGTAATCTAATGCGCTGTGTATCTCTGTTTATCGTTTTGTAATTACATTGTGAAGCCCACGCTCTCGAGAAATCATTCGTTCGACGGCCCGCGGACGCGCGCCAGGGTCGCGGAAGATCTCCGTCGCTCGCGTACAAGATTTCCGTCCGCGGAGCGCAAGTTCGCCGCTCAGCAAGATTTCCATCGCGCTCGGCTGACCCGGCCGTCGGCTCCGGAAGATTTCCGCATTCTCGCTCAGTGTCGTGCAATAAATAAAGTGAATTCGAACAAAGTGTCAAATTATTCGAGTTACTCTCCTTCCTCACCGCGCCCTGCGCTGGGCGAAATCAGCGCGCACACTCGCTGCCCGACGGAAGCTCAGCCCGTCGGAGCCGCGACAGTTATGGAGTTAACAAGGATAATATCAGAGAAGTATTGGCGAATGCATAATGTTCGAAATTGAAGCTACCCGATCCTGAGATCTACAATTAGAAGTTCCCGAACGCCAGATAATGTGTTCGACGCGTGAATCTGATAAAGTCGTCGCTGTTGTGAGAATAACCGTACACAATGTTCTCGATCTTTCCAGCATATGATTTAATCGAGTTTGAAATTCACACAAACAAACAAAGAAGAATGATTAAACGGATATGATCGCGAGCGATAATTGCGTTCCCAAAATTCTATTGGTTCTAAGAACCGCAACGAACTCGGGGGAAGTTATAATTGAATCATAGAGAACCACGGAAAGTTGAAAAGACAATTGTAATCGTCCTCACGCCAAGGACAAAAACGTTTATAAAAGTTATATCTCAGGGAGTCAAGTCAGTCCGACTGTCGAATTATAGTTGTCTAGGCGAACGAATCGATACGAGTCTGCAAGTCAAGCAGAATACAAGTGTATTCGCAGCAAGTCGAGCTGCCCTAAACTCGGAACGCTATCCTTTATTGAGCCTTTTGTTCGATCCAGTGCTCACGATATCCTCAGTCTATCCTTTACCAGCCGTCGCAACTTGTCTCCTTGATTGAGCAGTTACGTACGGTTTCGCCGCCGACGGACTAAGTCCGCTGAATCATCCTTATCATCATCTTCATTGTACATTAGTTCATGTTTCATTAAAGTTTGTTGAGATAAACGGTAAAGCCTCATACAGTCCTATCAGTCCCAAACCCTAACCAACTTCCGATTTTCCTGTGTCATATTTCCTGCTCCTTGCTCTACTTTGAGCGGACCGGCGACCAAGCGATCACGTCGCGATCGCTTACTCTTGACTGCTACACATAAAAATAAAAACATATAACGATCTAAAACGTGAATACTTTGTCGTTTTTACTTTTTATAACTAAATTAAATAATAAGGAGACAAAAGAGGAAGAAAAAAAAGAGAAGAAGAAAAAGAGAAAAAGGAGAGAATGTGTAAGAAGAAATGAAGAGGAAGCAGAATAAATGAAGATAAATGGTAGGACGGTAAAAAAAAACATTAAGAGAGCGAAATGGAAAGACAAAAGGAATATATGAGTGAGTAATAATTGTTCGAAATAGACGCGATCCGACTCTGAGATCGAGAATTGGAACATTCTCAACTGCGAAATCACGTGTCCGACGCGTGAACTCGGATAAGGTCGTCGCTGACGCGAGCCTAACCGTACACGCGGTTCTCGATCTTTCCAGCATGATGTGATCTAATTTGAACTTCAAACAAACAAACAAACAAACAAAGAAGAAGACGGTTAGTATCGCGAGCGATGATTTCGTCTATTGTTTCAAATAATCGCAGCGATCTCGGAGGAAAGTATCAACGAATCACAGCACACCACGAAAAATTGAAAAACGAAGTGTCATCCTTTTCTCGCTAAGACAAAACGTTATAAAAGCCGCATCTCGGGAATTCAAGTCAGTCCGGCTGTCGAGTTATAGTTCCGAAGCTAGCAAATCTGCAAGTCGAGCAGAACCAAAGTGCCAACACGGAAAGTCGATCCGTCTCGAAGCTAACGCGACCTATCCTTAGTCGTCCTCAG
>NW_022639987.1:0-1822 GCF_010583005.1 Odontomachus brunneus | reverse complement strand
TCGCGTACAAGATTTCCGTCCGCGGAGCGCAAGTTCGCCGCTCAGCAAGATTTCCGTCGCGCTCGGCTGACCCGGCCGTCGGCTCCAGAAGATTTCCGTCTCGAACGACTTAGCCGTCGAACCGCATTCTCGCTCAGTGTCGTGCAATAAATAAAGTGAATTCGAACAAAGTGTCAAATTATTCGAGTCGGAAAGAAAAAATTACACAAATAGATAAGGAACAAAAAATAGAAATAAAGCAAGAAGATAGAAAATAGAAATATGCAAGCTAGTAAAATAGGAATGGTTACTTTTTAATGTAATTCATTATTATTATTCGTTATTTAAAAAAATACATTGTTACTGTTACTTGAATACTTAGTGTCGTTTCTACTTTCTATATAGCTAAATATATAGCTAAATTAAGTAATAAGGAGATAAAATAGGAAGGGAAAGAAGAGGAGAATAAAAGAAGGAGAGAAAGGAGAGAATGTGAGAGAAGAAATGATATATATATGTTAGGTGTACAACTTTACTTCCGTCGTTTTTTTCCGAAATTCGAGGCTTTATTGTAAAAAACTGGTTATACATTCATGATTCAAAGTATTGTCCATCGCTGGCCATTACTTTCTCCCATCTTTCGGGCATTGTACGAATCCCGCGTCGAAAAAACTGGTCATCTTTTGAGGCGATCCACGAATCAATCCAATCTTTTACTTCTTCATAAGACCAGAAATGCTGGTCAGCCAGGCCGTGTGCCATTGTTCGAAACAAGTGATAGTCAGAGGGAGCAACGTCTGGAGAATACGAGTAGGACTTCTTATTTCAACGTTTCCAAGTATGTCTTGACCACTTTCGCAACATGGGGTCGAGCATTGTCATGCTGCAAAATCACTTTATCGTGTCTTTCAATGTTCGGCTCAAACGCATCAATTGCGTTCGATATCGATCGCCTGTGATTGTTTCAGTCGGTTTTAATAGCTCATAATACTGTTACATTTGCGACTGTTTCCGTGAACTCGAGAAAATGAATAAATACGTTGTAAAAACAGAGAGCTTTAATGACAAACTGTCAAATTGTGAAACCAGAAAGAATAAGATTTTCATCAGAGAAATACGTCTATCTTTTACAATCTCTCACTCTCTACACTCTAGCTGTTGTAGACAACCGCTCTTTAGAGACCGTCACCAAAAGGACCGCTCAGGACCCGTTGCATGTTTCGCAACGCCGCAAACTTCACACATGCAACACTTTCACACATGCAACACTGCTCTCCTTCCTCAAAATTGTCGTCCCGACAATGTAGGAATCATCTTCAATCATGGAGACGAGTTCTTGTCCTCTTTTCAGCTGCTGCTGCAGCAATAACGGACCTTGCTCCTTCATCAAAGACTTTCAGTATTCCAGGAAAGCAGCTCTGACTTTTGTCCTCTTGAAGTCTTCAGACAAGGGGGGGGGGGAATTTTCTTTGTGGACCCAATGATCTCCTAAAGGAGATCTTCCCAAGTCCCCACCTTGGCATTTGTCCTTTGCTTTAAGCGAAGGCCTGTGGGAAAAACCACAATCAAAAACTCACAGGCAAGGTGGACTTCAGATTTTCCAAATACAGACTATGTGAAAACTTATAAATAGGATTCATTCCTTCTGGTTCCACTGCAACAAATAAAACAAAAAAAAAGTATCTAATTAACTTAAAATTAAATCTAAAAAAAAAAATTAATCCCTTTCTACATAAGTGGCTAACCTATCTAAATGAACTATTTTATTTTTATGCTTCTTAGAACGACGAGTGCAATAAACTACATTACTAATTTTTTTTACTACCTCAAAAGGACCTTCCCA
>NW_022639986.1:13010-13086 GCF_010583005.1 Odontomachus brunneus | reverse complement strand
TTATACTGACCACGTGCTTTATTCGTCCTTTAATAATTAATAAAGAGATGATTAATTTATTGAAGATTTATCCTTG
>NW_022639986.1:12138-13000 GCF_010583005.1 Odontomachus brunneus | reverse complement strand
GTTTTGAATTATGGATCTGGAATGTTAGGATGGTAAATTCAGTTTGGGTTTAGTGTGTTCTTAATAAGGCTCAACAATCAAGGAGCTCTGTCAGAGTCTCGTTCAGAAATCCCACGCTTAGGAAATCCTCATCACGCGCTACTCTGCAATTCGCTGTATTTATAATTAAGTTTCGGAGCATACGAGACGCTGCCGAAACTGTCAGAGCTCTGTATTATAAGCAAAAGAATCTGCCAGGAGCAGTTAAGCTACCTGAAGCAGAGATAGAGAGAGAAAGAAACGCTATGGCGTATATGGTAGACACTAGGACTACCGTAGCTCTGCAGTAAAGTGTATATATGTATGTATGTGAATAGGTTAGGGATGGATAATAATAGATCGTCCTTAGAGCTTATAATATTATACTAACTAGATCTAGTAGGAAAGGAACTTGAATCATATAGAATTTGAATATAGTATCAATATATATATATATTTTATCTCAAAATGTGGTATAATTATGTAGTGTAATATTTATATATAATTGTAGTGTATAATAGGTCTTCGTTAGACGGTTTGATCTGAAAAGCCAAGGGATATACGCGACGTGATGCTGGGTAAGAATTAATAAAGTCGCCCTTAAAAGAGGATATGTTGTAACTTGACATGGGGTTTATGAGTGATATGCTGAGACTGGTATTTATGCTAGAATAGTTTTACAGTAGTAACTGTTTAATTGCTAAGTGTTGCCAAGTGATTATAATAATTGTAAGACCAAATTAAAATATAGTATGTATTGTCGGTAATAAATCTCTTATAGTTTATGGTGTGAGTATTCTAAATGCTAGGATGTATATACGCAGTAGGACTTACGATTGGTAAT
>NW_022639986.1:5426-5691 GCF_010583005.1 Odontomachus brunneus | reverse complement strand
GGTTGTTTTATTTTTATTCGTGTTAATTTTTTTAATTGGCATTCCCTGCATTGTTGAATGAATTTCTGAATATCTCTTTTCATGTTTGGCCATGAGAAATTTGTCTTTAATCTATTGTAGGTTTTCGTGACTCCCTTGTGTCCGCCTATTGTAGACGAGTGGTTTTCTTCTATAAGCATTTGTCTATTTTCCTTTCTGGGAATTTGTATCAGTCCTTTACAAATTGTTATATTAATATCTTTATCCTCGAAATGTTTTATGAATT
>NW_022639986.1:4185-5416 GCF_010583005.1 Odontomachus brunneus | reverse complement strand
TGAATGTAGCTCCAGGGAATATCATCGAAACGATCTGTCTTACGCATGCTAAATGATTTAAGGTTTATTTCTCCCGTTACATCTAAAAGGGATTTAATGCAATTTTTTATATTGTCTGAATCTACAATTGTTTGGTTATCTACTTTAATTGGAAGTGATATTAGAACTTTAGTGCCAAAAGCATTTACTTTTGCTCTTTCTAAATTAATGTTTGCATATTTGGGAAGACGTTCAGCTTGCTGGTGTTCTTTTGCACCATTATCGTATGGGGTTCCGTCTAGAGTTATAAATATTACTTGGTTGTCGTTGCGTGAAAGAAGTGGTTCGCGAGTTTCATTAATTTTAAGAAGTGGTTGTGGTTGTGGCATATTAATTGGTACGGAATTCGATTCAAAAATTTCTTCATCGTCACTACTTTCTGTTTCGTCTATTATTTCTTGATTTGACTGTTCATCTTCTGAATTTGAAAATATATTATCCCACTCTATGTTTCGAGTTTCTGGTTGAGGTGCATTGTTAATGTCGCTATTACTATTGTTGTAAGGTATTGCTATTTCCATAGCTGGTTCTTCATTATTTATAGTTGGAGAGTCTTGAGTGACTGTTGGAGAGAATGGGAATGCGTGTTCCGTATTTACGGGGGGTGAAGGTAAGGCATTGTCATCTGGATATTTGATCAATGGTTCGTTTGGTAAGGGTCTTATTGCGGGACGAGAACTATCGCGAGTGTCACTACAGCGTGGTTTGCTGGGTGCAGTTTGATAAGAAAATAATGATTCATTTGAGGATTCATTAGGGGTAGATGGGTTTTGAATAGAAAGGGGATTGCTTGAGGCAATTGGAGGATTTCTCGACAAAGCGTCTGCATTACTATTAAGAGTTCCTTTTTTATATTGGATTTCAAATTCATATTCTGATAATTTAGTGCGCCACTTCCACAGTCGGGAAGATGGGTCCTTAATTGAATTGAGCCATACTAAAGGTTTATGATCGGTAATAATTATAAATTTTCTTCCGTATAAATATGGTCTAAAATAATTAGTACAATATACAATAGCTAGACATTCCTTTTCTATCGTAGAGTAATTTTGTTCTGCTGAATTCAGAATTCTTGAAGTGTACGCGATCGGAAGATCCTTTCCGACCGGTCCTTGACTTAAAACTCCGCCTATGGCGAATCCTGACGCGTCTGTCGTTAAGTTAAAGGGTCGTGAGAAGTCGGGATATTGTA
>NW_022639986.1:0-155 GCF_010583005.1 Odontomachus brunneus | reverse complement strand
GTCGTCCCCGATGTAAAGTCGTTAACTTGTGTATTTGTGTATACGATCTCCCGAACAAATGCCTTTTAGCAACGGGTCGGTGAGAGAAATTGGTACAAAGGTTGAGGTGTGTAGATTTAAGTGTATGAATTGAGTTCGGCAGATGAACGAGTGCA
>NW_022639985.1:10136-13163 GCF_010583005.1 Odontomachus brunneus | reverse complement strand
GAACAAGTATATATGTGTATATCTGTGGGCGCCGCGACATACGTGAAATCTCATTTCGTCATGTATCCCGAATCGTTTTCACAGCAACCTTCGATGGGTTTTAGAAATTTCTTTTGTTGGAATTCCATAAAAAAGAAGAATCGCTTGAAAATTACAACGAATAAATTACTTTAAAAAGATAACGAACAATATTTAGAAATGTAAACGGATTCATATATCCGGAATTAGACGGACAATATATATCAGGTACCTCAAACTGTTTATTGCGATTCGTTTTCGCCGCAACCTTCGATGGATTTTACAAATTTCACTTTGTTGGAATTCCGTAAGAAAAAAGAATTACTTGAAAAAGACAACGAACAAAAAGCAGGAATATAGACGGATTTGCATCATGTTCCCAGGCACGGTTTTTAAAAAATTGTGTCATCTAATCTTAGAAATTGGAAACTCATTTTGTGACACTATGAAAAGACGTATTTTGCTGATATGATACACTTAATGACATGATATACTTGAAATTTATCATTTTGACAGTACAAAAAGAATGAACTGTTCTTGTAGTTTCCTTTGGTTATTAAGTATAAAAGTTTTTTTTTTTTCATATATTTTAATTGAGCTACATTTTTTATAATTTTGGATAAAGATATCTTGTTAGCTTGCTTTTTTATACAATCTTTTATAGAGATTTTTAATTGAGATTCTTTTTAGATATAATTTAGAAATAATTTTATTTTTAGAAATAATTTACTCGTCTTTATGTATTTGGTATATTTTTTATCTTTGTGAGATCTTTCTGTTTTTATGATATTACAGTATTTTGCATAAATTAAGAAAATCTTATTATGTTTGTTCCGCGAAGAATATTGTATATGCATTTTTAGCATTTCGTGACCAAGTAAATTTTTTTACTTTTAAATTATTTATTAATATCTACTTTCTTATTGTGGCGTGTCAAAGAACGAGACGCCACGCAAGGTGCATCGCTCCTAGTTAAAGAGACGCTTACGGAGCGCACCTTACGCACGATCCCTTCCAAGAACCGCGAGGCTCGCGACGCGTTTCCGAGAAACGCGGCGAAGCGCGATAAGCTCGAGCCCGCGAGAATTCGCGGAAGCGCGTACGTGCACGAGTTCGGAGAATCGCGAGCCTCGAGATTTCGGAAGAGGGGCAATAGTCAATGCGAGCCCGCGAGAATTCGCGGAAGCGCGGACCTGCACGAGTTCGGAGAATCGCGAGCCTCGAGATTTCGGAAGAGGGGCAATAGTCAATGCGAGCCCGCGAGAATTCGCGGAAGCGCGGACCTGCACGAATTCAGAGAATCGCGAGCCTCGAGTCTTCAGAAGAGAAGAACGGTTAACGCAAGCCCGCGACAAATTCGCGGAAGCACGGGACCTACATAAATTCGAGGAATCGCGAACCTCGCGATTTTCGCAGAAAAGTAAAGCACCGATACTCCACACAATTAAAGAACGGGAGTATAAATAGCGGACGGAAACGCCGGAAGAACAGACTCCGCTCTCGACCTCCATCGAGGTACGATCTAAGAGATCACCAGAGCAGAAAAGGCAAACCAGAGCCAACTCTCCTCTAAGGAGAAAACTCGCAAGCCACACGAGTCCTAGAGGCAGCATCCTGAAGCCCACCAAGAGACAGCCTCAGGGCGAGGCTGGAAACAGCGCCCGATTACAGCTCCGCAAACAATACTACGAATTGTTCGGGAGCGACAGCGAAGACGAGGATGATCGGGAACCCGTAGGACTCCAGCTCGGCTCTCCGGTTTCTTCCTGGTCCTCTCTACCAACGACGCCGTCTCCAACGCGGATACCCAGCACACCGTCTCCGCGGAAGCGACCGCGTACCAGGGTATCACCCAGGCGACTCGCGCCAATACGGAACGAGGGCCCAGGAGGAGCACTAGCGGAAACAATCCGTCCATGGAGGCTTCTACCCGTGTGCCTCCCGCCAGTTAGGTGCACCCGACCACCACTGGAGAAGCTCACGACGTGGGACGTGAGAGCCCGACGTCCGCTCTCACCCCGGTACGCGTCTCCACCAAAGAAGGTGTCGTCCACGGCCCAGGTTCACCGGGCCACGCAGACGTCACCACGGAAGCCGAATCTCGCACCAGGCGTCATCAGGATCCCGACAGCGCCGAAGAATCCTGATCCACGAGTCAGCGGCGTCAGACAACCAGCGTCTCCACGCAAACACGCACGGCCGGGGAATTTTCGAGCCCACGCCGGCTCGCCGAAGAAGCCAGCATTACGCGGGACCTTTCGTAGGTCAAAACGACTGCCAAGGATCCCGCCCTGGAAAGGAGCCTCAACCGTACAATAATATACCTACATACAGACACACACACACACCCTATGTACTCCGAATAAAATGTTATTTCCGCAACGGAGTATAATTAATGTGTACACCTTCCCACTGCGAGCGATATAGAATACAGCTAAGATAACATGAGCAACACTAACGCAACCACATTTATCATACACTATGTTTGTATAACATCTATCCTTTATATTTTTATTATAGTAAAAAATTATACTGATAATTTTATATTTATTTTCTTCTATTTGTATCTCTTTCTTATAGATAGCTCTTCATTCATACAAATTTGTAATCTTACATATTTTCGTATTAATAAATTTAAATAATTGCAATGGGAAAATAAAAATATTTTTCGCTTTCACTATATCAATTTTTCAGTGGCGGAGTTTATTCCACAATTAGTGCATAATTTTTCAACGTTATTCCAACACGCAAAATTGTATTATATTAATTCTTGTAAAATATATGACTTCAAATTTTCAGATAAACGAAGCAATATAAAATAAAATTTATCACATATATTACAACTTTCTTTTAATTTTATATAAATTTGCTTGATATGCAAAATATAAATTTTTCTTGTATAAAAACCACCATTTTGCTTTACGCTCAGCAACCAATCTACTTTCAGACGGCATTCCGACAACTTTAGTTATATATCTAATATATTTTTTCAGTGTATTGCATTTTTAT
>NW_022639985.1:7123-9146 GCF_010583005.1 Odontomachus brunneus | reverse complement strand
ATTTCAACAAATATCTTAACTTTGTATAAGGCGACGACGACGCCGAGAGGAAAATCGATGGCGTCCTGTACAGGACGCGGAAAGACGCGCAATTTGCATATCGTCATCGCTGTCTTTGCTATCGTCCTTTCTATCGTCGTTGTCGCCGTTGTCGTGAGAGGAGAGGCAAAAGAAACTGTGTTCTTCCCTCGATGCGCGCGAGCCCGCAACCTAATTAATTTCATCTGCTTCGCTCGGCGAGCAGATCCGAGAGCTGAAATCGAGACAAGGCATGTCAAATCGATCCGGCAGGTTGACTGGTAGTATGCCTTTCGCGAAAAAATATATACGCGAACACGAAAATGCATCGTGTGTGAGTGTACACATGTATGTGTATAACCATGCATATGCGCCGAACGAGCGTGCGATCGTATATGCCGCGTACATCGAGAAATGTACTGTGACGTGGCAGCCTCGGAGGCAACCGTCCCAAGAAAGACCGCATCGATTTCGCGAGCATTTTTTGCGTATCGCATCTCGGAATATCATTCGTTTTTCGTGTGAGTCCTTAAAACCAGATTTCAGAGTTTATTTTATGCAAGCAGATGCGTAGACCATCGCGTCCCAGAGTTTGTGCCCTCTCGGTATCCTTTGCCAGCCACCAGGACCAGCGGAATCCGAGGACGACGTGGGACGGAAGAGCATCAACCGCCAGCTCATCGCTCTCGCTCAGGTGATCGTTCTCGCATTACTTAGCGCTATAATATTCTTTCTTATTCCGATCGCTCTGAGTTCCCGAATTTTCTATCGCTCAGAATATTCGCTAACACAAGAACGTAACAGTCGTATCACGGGCCACTGCTGTCAGCTGTGTTTACCTTTCAGCTGACATTTAGCAAACGCAGCGGGAAGCTAGGAGCGATAGCGGGAGAACAGTACCGTCCCGAGAATCCCGACTAGAAGGAATGGTGTGTGCGGATCAAGTCCGCGAGCCAACATCGACGGCGAAAGTGTCTCAAGACAATTAACGTCTCGAAACAACTCTACCGAAAGCTGTCGATTGCCGATTGGCGAAGACGAGGAATTCTGCACGCGGAAAGGAGCGACGAGGGGGGGGGGGAGAACTCCCAGAATTCGAGATCCCCGAGGAACGGCCTACTCTTCAGCCTAGCCGCGACCGTTCCTGCGAACGTATGTTATCGAACCGAGAGTTTTCCGCGCGCGAGACGACATTGCGAGTATCGCCTCAATAGTTAGTGAGTGTGAGAGGACGAGGATGAGAGCGAGGGGTTGAGCGGGCGTACAGGCAAGAGGGCGAGTGAGTGACGACGAGCCAAGAGATCGAGGGAGTGCCCGGCCGTGTGAAGAGGAGCGAGGATCGCCACAGCCGACGCTAGCGAGGGCGAGCCAGCGTACCTTGTAAGTTCTCCCATCTACTCTGACATTTCCGTAGCGTGATCGTAAAATTTTTATTGTATGTTGCCGTCGTCTCGTCTGCGGAGCGGCCGCGTAAAGAGGCTCGCCCGAGGAGACCGTCCTCGGGCCGCAATTGTCGCGCCCGCGATTTCGTATCGAGCCCCACGAATATCGTCAAAATTACACGTGCGGTGGCGACATTGCCGAAGACTTTCCAAGCATATCGCGAAGTAATCGGGACACGCGAGTCCCGCTCAATAAAGGCTCAATTATCGCTAAATTTCTGGAGTCTATTCTCTTTCCGTCCCTGTCACCTCCTAAACCCTATCCATTACCGACTTAAAGTAACGGAGAGCTACCTGTCCTAGAATCACGCGAATTTTCGAGTGCTATCGCATTTTGGTGTCCCGAGGTAGCGCGGCCTTTCCCGCACCTGGCGCCCAATTTTTTCGTTTCGTGCGCTGTAGCATAATATTAGTAAGCAATCTTTGCCTGATATCTTTTAACGCGGTAAACGTGTTTCCATCGTATACATTGTTGATAACTGAAAATACATTACTAATGATGCACGGCGTCAGTTTTTGGGCAGTTATTAATCACGACGATGTGTTTCGAGCGACTTGTTCGA
>NW_022639985.1:6567-7113 GCF_010583005.1 Odontomachus brunneus | reverse complement strand
CTATCGTCGTTGTCGCCGTTGTCGTGAGAGGAGAGGCAAAAGAAACTGTGTTCTTCCCTCGATGCGCGCGAGCCCGCAACCTAATTAATTTCATCTGCTTCGCTCGGCGAGCAGATCCGAGAGCTGAAATCGAGACAAGGCATGTCAAATCGATCCGGCAGGTTGACTGGTAGTACGCCTTTCGCGAAAAAATATATACGCGAACACGAAAATGCATCGTGTGTGAGTGTACACATGAGTGTACACATGTCACGAGGATGTGTTTCGAGCAACTTGTTCGGCACCGTATACCTACCACCGTATGTCCACCGTATCCACCGTATTAAGAATGTCGCGGCGATCCTTACTGCGAAAAAAAATCTGGAAAGGAGATTATTGAAAAGATTTGGAAAAATAACATGCCATCAAATTCCTCAGATATTTTACAAATTTTTTTCGCAGAATTAGAAAGCAGTGCTTGCTAAAAAAAAAATCTTCACCCTCGCACACTAACGTAAGTGAAACTCTGTAGCGGACAATGATTAATGTTAGTATCATGCTTGATGC
>NW_022639985.1:6243-6350 GCF_010583005.1 Odontomachus brunneus | reverse complement strand
ATATATATATAATATATATATATATATATTATATATAATATATATATATATAATATATCGTCTTATATATAATATATATATATATATATATATATATATATATGTAT
>NW_022639985.1:5250-6081 GCF_010583005.1 Odontomachus brunneus | reverse complement strand
TATATATATATATATATATATAATATGGCGTCGGTCTGACCTACCATCGACCTGGTGGGTAGTGATGTGCCCCGAATGACAGATTCACGAAAATAAAGCCTCACACCTCTCCTGTTCAGCCTCACTTCGTCTGCCCGCGGTAACGTTGCTGTATCCTCATCAGAGTTTGGGTAACAATCAACCCCTTTGGAAGATGAGCGGACAAAAGAAGTGAGAACTATCTATCCCCAAATAAGGGTTGCTCTACAGGCCAACTCCATGTATGTGTAATAAACTATTGTTCAGGAACCACAGAATAAGCCTCGGATTGGACGGATAAACCGGCTACGACTTAAGCAACGAAATATATGTGTCGCGGACCGAGACGATTGGAGGAGGAGACTGTGGAAGGTTTTGGCTCGATATGAGCTCTAATGCCATCAAAGAAGAAGAAAATATAATATATACTTCTGTTTATCCTCTATTTTGTTTTTGTCTAATTGTTTAGTTTTCAGTTGTCAGTAGATTGGGCCTGCTATGGATATCACTTAAAAAAAATACGTTAGCTATAGTACCTTATGGGTGACATGGAAAATTATTGAAAAGAAATATTCACAATTAAAATAAAAATTTGATAACATATATTATGTCTTAAAAAAAAAAATCCACAAGTTCTTCTGTTGTTCTGCCTTCTATGGGCTCCATTCCGCGGCACGCGAAGACGCGTATCTGACACTCGTCACGTTCGTTGGTCGGAAGGTGCATCATCGAGTTCTAATATATATTATTTTATATTTTTCAAATTTATTATATTATTTTTCTGACGTGACACATTATTGTCAGAAGAATGGA
>NW_022639985.1:0-1197 GCF_010583005.1 Odontomachus brunneus | reverse complement strand
CTTCGCTCTCTCCCATAGTTCGCTCACTCTCTCACTCGCTCCGCTCTCTCCCGCGGTTCTCTCTCTCTCTCCTCTCTCCACACACTCTCGCAATCGGCACGCACGGTACGAATTTTACTTGACTGGATTCGTCCGATCGCGGCGACGGTCGCGGTAAGGCTAGCGATCCGTCGGCTCCCGGAGTATCCTCGCTGATCCTCCTCCGTCGCTTCTCCTTTCGCCCTGCAATGCTCGGTATTCGGGAATCGGCAATTTTCGTTACTTCGGTCTGGAGACATTTCTTGTGTTGAGACACTGTTGCCGTCGTGGATCGACCCCCGATCTTCCTCCGGCGCTCCAGTCTTTTCTGGCTGGGATCTTCGCGACGGCTGCGTCCGCTGAAAGTAAACACAGCTGACAGACTCGCGTCTAATTGCGGTAGCTGTGTACTCGATACAGAATATTCTCGATGTTATAATATTCAATATCGCTGAGCGATCGAGAATTCGAGACTTTTCTAACGTTAAATCTAAAGAGAGCGATTCAGCTGAACAGGAGCGATGAGCTGTCGGTCGATGCTCTTTCGTCCCTCGATGCCCTTAGCTCCGTTGGTCCTGGTGGCCGGCAAGGGAAACCGAGGGGCACAAAGTTAGGGACGCGACACCCTTCGCATCTGCTCCGTTCGCAAAAATCGCTTCCAATATTCGTCCTAGAGACTTACGCAAACAAAAATACACGGGGCGCGATAACCGGTAATGTACGTGAAAATCCGTTCGCGACGCGATACGCGAGAAACAATCACACCAAATCGGTACGGTTTTTCTTGGGACGGGCGCCTCCGAGGCGCCGCGTCACAGTATTTTTAATAAATGTCTTTCTTCTTCATTAGCAATTTGTAAGACATACCATGCTGCAGCCATTATAACTATAAAAACATAATATAATTACTATTATAATTACATTCAAACTTAAGTAGCAACTATATATATATATATATATATATATATATAATTAATAAAGTTAAATAATAAATATAAAATATATCCTATATTTTAGGATATGTAATTGTTACTGAAGCACATTCATTTGGATTGGCTCGTATCCTCCAGTTTTTATTTTGATTTCGAATCGCTTGAGCGACAACTTTTTTATTTTTTTAAAAATAAAAAATTTTTCAATATTAGCTGCGCCTTTGTACCATTTGTTAAGAAAGACATC
>NW_022639984.1:178-13597 GCF_010583005.1 Odontomachus brunneus | reverse complement strand
ATAATGAAATACATAATTATTTCAATTATATTAAAAAGTGTGAACTGAAAAAATTAATAATTTTTCATATCAAGGTTACTAGATAGTCGCATCGTCCATTTCTTCTTAATTACGTCAGATGTAAAAAAAAATGCGTGCTAAAAATTCTCGTAAAATATGTTGAAATAAAAAGATATATCTATAAAGCAACATTTACAATTGAAGCGATCGAGAAAATCTGTAAAATTATCCGAACTACATCGAGATAAAAATATATATCCAGAAAATGACACTTGAAATCGATTAAGTATGTCCCTATTTAGAACACTTTCGTATTGCTCCAACAATTAATAAATATATATATTAATTGTTATATATTAATTATAACAATAAAAATATATACACGAAATTAATGTATAATATAACCTTTTTTTAAACTTTATTTCGCTACATTAATTTTACGATTACTTATTGATTCTTAAAGCAAAAGGAAAGTGTTCGATATATTTTAAACGTGTCCTTAATTGATCGCAAATGTCATGTTATGAATATATTTTATTATTTCGACGTATTTTGTAAGAATTTTTAGCATATATTTCCTCGAATTTGATGCCAATAAAAAAGAGATGAGCGATGCAAATATTCAAAACAAAAAAATAATAATTAAATATATAAGCATTTCACTTATATTAAATAAAGGTGAAATAAAAAAGTGCTTTTTTATATTGAAGATACAATAAATTATACAAGATCTTGTATAATTTTCCGCCTTTGCATAATTTATTCTTACACCTTGTTACTTCAACAAAATATGAATAAATAGAAGTTTATGATTTGAAAAGGATCTAAAATAATTATCGTATATACAGTACACACAGTTTTGCGTGTAGAACGTATAACACTTATGGCGAATTCGGTTGGATGCACTAGTGCACACTCAGTGCGCATTAAGGCCTGTTCGCAATTTTTTCTTATACTTAAACATTGTCTTAGAAACTTTTTTAATACCTCTTAAACCAATAAAATAATCTGTACAGCATCCGCACACATCGTTTTACCGGTTAAAAGTTTTTGAATATATAATTAAGACGACTTTAAATATAAGAACGGATTATAAACAAGCCTTAGTGCGCACTGAATGTGCACTAGTGCATCCAAACGAATTCGCAATTAAAATATTACAGACGTTGGAGCGAGTTTAAAATTGTTTATTATACAATAAAAAGAATATATAATGTGATGGAGATAATTATTTGTTAAATATTCTCAAAGATATATTTAGATAAAGATAATAATACCTAATGTTATTTTCTTCAAATGTTTTAGCATTAATTGCCAAACATAATCAACACATATTTATACAAGAGAATAAATGTAGTTTCTTTTAAACCACATACCTTTAGTGGAAACAGCTGCACGTATTTCGGAACGCTTAGAAGTTGTAGCCTCTGTGGTGATGTGTTCAAATAAGTCGCAATCTTCGTGTTCTTCAAACACATTATCACGCCAGTTATACGAAACATTATCTAAAATTATATTATGTAATAACGTAATACATAAATGAAAGATAAAAATAAATAAACATATAAATACATTGTGTACAAAATAAAAATAAATATAAATACATTGTTAACTAAAAATGCGGGTGAATTTTTAGAAATATAAAAAGCTAAGTAGAAAAACTAAAAGGAAGATCGTTTTTAAAAAATTTTAAATTTAAATTTGTCATAAACAATGGAAAACAGTACAGGTATTGTAACATTAATTTTCAAATTGATTAGCAAATGTTATAATAGTACAGAAGTTTTGCAGACTTCCATTTTTTCTTTATATTGAACCCATTCTTAAAAAGATAATGATTATATTTCTGATTTAAAATTAAAACATTTTTAAAATTAAACATTTTTTTTTAATTAAAAAATTAAAACAACAAAAGAGAGAGAGAGAGAGAGATCCTCAAATATAAAACATATTTCTTGTCTAACCTTTGAGATTTTCAGCATCATCCTGGACATCTCTGTCCGATACCTTTAGTGACTTTGAGATATCCAATTGAGTAGACGTCTTTACTGAACTGAGAGTTTGTTTACCAACAGAATTTGTTGCCTGTTTTATTACAGATTGAGCAGCATTTCTATCAAAAGATGTGTTCAATGCTGAACAAGATAGATCCTTATTATGAGTATTTTTGGAAACGTCTCGCACAATATCATTTCTATCATGACATGCTAAGAGAAAAATGAATGTTAAATGACACAAGAATAATATATATTTTGTGCTAATAGATAAGAAAATATAATCACATTTACTTATATAGTTAATTATTAATCAAATATATAATTAGTTCTATTAAATTTAAAAAATAGCGCTATATTTTAATTTGATATTATTAATAACTTGCAGCAAAATATTATAAATATATAATAATACCAATAAATAAACCATTTTACCACTTTGCTTTTGAGCTTGCGCCAAGTCATCTTCGTTGTGCATATTTGATAAAGTACGTTGTAATAGAATTTTAGGTACGTTGTTAGCTAAAGAATTCTTAATATCATTAAGTACATTAATACTTTCTATAATAAAAAGAAATAGAATAAAGTTTTTGAAATAGAGTAAAGTTAGATTATTAAAGATTACAAAAGCTAAATATTCTAAAATTAGATTAGTGTTAAATATAACAAATAAAAAATAAAATAGTGCAACTCGCCATACTTAACATGTTTTTGTTATATATTATCTATTTATATGATTAATTTCGTACGTGTTGAATAAATTACTACTTGCACATAACTAGAAATTTTATACACATATATATATATATATTTGTTTTTTTTTGTATAAATGCTATGGTATTTATACTTACCATGTTGCGCTAAGATACGACAAGTATACTTTACATTTTTATATTTTGCTACATATTCATTTCCATGTCTCGCAACATCTCTTGATTTACAAATAAAGTAAATCCCATCGTTGAACAATACGAGCACAAACATTGTGTCTGTTTCTTATTATATACTACAGTATACGTGGCGACGTACACATCTACGTTTTATTTGTTAAGAGCACCTCTTTCCGTTGCACTAGTAAATACTATGAAGGATTATCTTATAATCTTTACTTCATATACTGAAATTTATTAAAGATATAATCTAATTATCTTTATGTGATTTTAAATAACGATTATATCAGGTAAATATATTAATGACCGGATATAACTTACCTCCGGATAGTGTCTCTTCTTACTCTCTCTTCTTTATTTTATTTGGCTGTGCAGACTTTATCTGTTAGTGCTTTCGTCCAAAGTACCAATGTATTACAAAAAAATCGGGTCTAAATGTGTTTAAACACGTTTGTGCTTGATGGCGGTTACACTCCTCCGGATATTGTTATTATTTTAATGTTTTAATATTGGTTCATATCCACAGGACGCGGCAACGCTTGCCGCGCGGCGGAAGTCGCGTGACAGCCAATCAATATGTTGTTTTTCCGTAAGAGGTAGAAAGTTATTACGGAAAGCAGCATATTGATTGGCTGTTGCGCGAACTTCCGCCGCACGGCAAGCGTTTCCGCGTTCTGTGTGCAGGAGCCAATATTGGTTCCTGGAGGTCGATTGTGTATCACATCATTTGGCGAAAATGATAAAAGTGAGCGAATTTACCATAATATTTGCAATTTCATTGGTCAACATGTAGTGAATTTCCTCACTTTTGTCATTTTCATCTTGTTTCAAGATACATAATCGACCCCTTGCACACAGAACGCGGAAACGCTTGCCGCGCGGCGGAAGTTTCAGACTTCAATTATTGGCTGAGCGCACTCTGACTTAAGTGGCCCTACGCCATTGCACAGATGTTTCCATCGTATATGTAAGAGACAGCAGAAGATGAATTCAGATAGAATATCTCGCACTTTGACGAATTTGGAAATGTATGAGAATAGATATGAATGAGTAGGGCCTTGATAGGTTCCAGAGGCAACTTCCAAAAATCACCGGTCTGAACACGTTCAAACACGTTCAAACACGTCTTAACATGCCGGCGGTTAAACCGAAACTCGCGGCGGAAGTTTGCGCGATAGCTAATCAATGGCTGCGTTCAGAAAACATATTGATCAGTGAGCGGTCAGTGATTATTGGGTGCGTTTAGAAGACATAGCTGATCAGTGAGCGGTCAGTGATTATTGGTCCTTTTTGTTAGATCCCTAATGTTAGACCAATTGCGTTGACTAATTACTCAATCGTTGTGCAACAGTTGTGTCTTTTGAACGCACCCATTGGTCCTTTATAGTTAACTATAAATAACTTTAAATAACTTTAAGTAACTTTAAGTTAATTTGAACAAATTAAAGTAATTTTTCCTTAGGGCACACCGTTTTGCATGTAGAACGTACAACACTTAAAATTTTACAGACGTTGGAGCGAGTTTAAAATTGTTTATTCTGCAATAAAAAGAATATGTAACGTGATGCAGATAATTATTTGTTAAATATTCTCAAAGATATATTTAGATAAAAATAATAATAACTAATGTGATTGTCCTCAAATGTTTTATTATTAATTGCCAAACATAATCAACACATATTTATAAAAGAGAATAAATGTAGTTTCGTTTACACCACAAACTTTTAGTGGAAACAGCTGCGCGTATTTCGGAACGCTAAGAAGTTGTAGCCTCTGTAACGATGTGTTTAGATAAGTCGCAATCTTCGCATACTTCAAATACATTATCACGCCAGTTATACGAAACATTATCTGCAATTATATTATATAATAACGTAATATATAAATGAAAGATAAAAATAAATAAACACATAAATACATTGTGTACAAAATAAAAATAAATATAAATACATTGTTAACGTAAGAAAAATGTTAATTAAAAATGCGGGTGAATTTTTACAAATATAAAAAGCTAAGTAGAAAAACTAAAAGGACGATCGTTTTTAAAAAATTTTAAATTTAAATTTGTCATAAACAATGGAAAACAGTACAAGTATTGTAACATTAATTTTCAAATTGATTACCAAATTTTATAAGAGTATAGAAGTTTTGCAGGCTTCTATTTTTTCTTTATATTGAACCCATTCTTAAACAGATACTTATTTCATTTTAAGTCCAAGCTGGAAAACTTGATGTATTAATATAAAACATATTTCTTGTCCAACCTTTGAGATTTTCAGCATCATCCTGGACATCTCTGTCCGATACCTTTTGTGACGTTGAGATACCCAATTGTGTAGAAGTCTTTACTGAGCTGAGAGTTTGTTTACCAACAGAATTTGTTGCCTGGTTTATTACAGATTGAACAGCATTTCTATCAAAAGATGTGTTTAATGCTGAACAAGATTCTTATTATGAGTATTTTTGGAAATGTCTCGCACAATATCATTTCTATCGTGACATGCCAAGAGAAAAATGGATGTTACATAACACAAGAATAATATATAATATATTTTGTGCTAATAGATAAAAAAATATAATCACATTTACTTATATAGTTAATTATTAATCAAATATATAATTAGTTCTATTAAATTTAAAAAATATGAGCTATATTTTAATTTGATGTTATTAATAACTTGCAGCAAAATATTATAAAGAAATAATAATACCAATAAATAAACCATTTTACCACTTTGATTTTGAGCTTGTGCCAAGTCATCTTCGTTGTGCATGTTTAATAAGGTACGTTGTAACAGAATTTTAGGTACGTTGTTAGATAAAGAATGCTTAATATCATTAAGTACATTAATATTTTCTATAATAAAAAGAAATAGAATAAAGATTTTAAAATAGAGTAAAGTTATATTATTAAAGATTACAAAAGTTAAATACTCTAAAATTAGATTAGTGTTAAATATCTACGTTTTATTTGTTAGGAGCACTTCTTTCCGTTGCACTAATAAATACTATGGAGGATAATCTTATAACCTCTACTTCATATACTGAAATTTATTACAGATATAGGGTCTGTTTTTTGTTCCTGCACTGCTGAACTGGTGCAATAAGTTAGAGTGAGACAAGTATATTTTTTCTCACTCTAACTTATTGCACCAGTTCAGCAGTGCAGGAACGAAAAACAAACCTAATATGTTGTTTTTCCGTAAGAGCTACAAGGTTATTACGGAAAACAACATATTGGTTGGCTGTCGCGCAAATTTCCGCCGCGCGACAAACGTTTCTACATTCTGTGTGCAGGAACCATACAAATGAGTATTTCACAGGATTGGGAACGTTACTTTTTAAGAGTAATGGGCCTTCCACACTGGAAGCGACGTGCGACGAGCGATATCCAATAGGAGAACAGCTTTCCAATGGAGAATTCAATTCTCCATTGGAAAGCTGTTCTCCTATTGGATATCGCTCGTCGCTCGTCGCGCGTCGCGTCCAGTGTGGAAGGCCCATAACGCGTTACCGTTATTTGAAAAGTAACGATAAAAAATCTTTACTTTCCGTTACTTTAAAAAAAAAGTTAAAATCGGCTTATAAAACGAATAGTAAGAGAGACAGTACATAAATTGTACATATATAGCTTATTGTAGAATGAACTTTAAAGGCTTTCAACAATAAACAATAAGTCTTAAGTCGTAATAAAATTGATCAGTTACAGTTGATTATTCTTCTAATAATCGACTATAATTAGTTAATTTTATTATTACTTAAGATTTATTACTTATTGTAGAATGAGCTTTACGGAAAGCAGCACATTAATTGTTCATCGTGTGCAAACTTTCGTCGCGTGGCAAGCGTTGCTGCGTTCTATGTGCAGAAGCCACTATAGTAAAAAAGTAATGGGTGCGTTCAGAAGACATAGCTGATCAGTGAGCGGTCAGTGATTATTGGTCCTTACTGTTAGATCCCTAACTTTAGACCAATTACGTTGACCAATTACTCAACCGTTGTGCAACAGTTGTCTTCTGAACGCAACCAATGATACAAGTAACGATGAATTTCGTTACTTGTTACTAAAGAAAATGTAACATTTGCCTAGTTTACACCGAGAGGACTAAACGCGGACTGAACTATACTGTGACCAATCGTTTTCTTTATTATTATTATTTAAATTATTCTTGTAAAAATCAACTGCGATTGGTCACAGTATAGTTTAGTCCACGTTTAGTCCTCTCGGTGTAAACTAAGCAATTACAGCGTGCACTTGATACGCGTATCAAGTGTTTTTCTAGGTACCAACATTATCCCCTCCACTTTTCGGGAAACTGTCGCCTTACCGACCTTGCTATAAGCCATAAGCAAATTTTAACCAACCATGGTCAATTATAAATATAATTAGAATAATTAACAAGAATAATCGTCTGTGATTGGTGAATTTGTTTGTACTACTCAAAAATTTGTTTATATCACAATAAAATCGTCCCGTTTTATTACGTCTAAAGGTCGAATTACACTACCGGTTGCGGGCTTTGTTGCGGTTAAGATTGTTGGAAATCTACTAATCAGAGTGAGCAGTTCAGCAAACTATTCGCCCTGATTGGTAGATTTTCAACAATCTTAACTGCAACAGAACTCGCAACCGGTAGTGTAATTCGGAAACTTAGCCTAAAGCCCGGTCTACAGTAAGTCGCAAACAGCGTCGCGTGTTGCGAGTCGCGAAAAATTGACCAACCACAGTCGAATTATACAAGAATAATCGAATGTGGTTGGTCAATTTTTTGCGATCTACAACCCGCAACGCTGTTTGCGACTTATTGCAGACCGGGCTTAACACTTCTCGCAATCTGTCACATTACAACGCAGCATGTCAACATTTTTCTGTACTATTTTGTATTTGTATTCTGATGTATAAATATGTAGTAAACTAATCTTTTACATTAAATGCTAAATAATAGCTATTATTTAAAATTTTTTTCTTATATGTTCTATGAGATTATGTCATATATAACAAATATTGTGTAGAATGTGACTCTCGACTGCGTGTAAAAGATTTAAATATCATTCATTAAATATTCATTAAATATTCATAAATTCTGAATATAAACGTGAAATCGTATAGAAAGATTTTGGCATCTTATTTTGAGTGAGATAGTTTGCAATAAATATAATTCGCAATGGTAAAGTGATGTATACATACAAAGATGACAATCAACAGCCGCAAAAAACTACTATTGCATATGATACTTCTAGACGACACATATAATTGCTGTGCCAAAAATAATACCAATCGCCGCGAGTTAGAAATAGATAGATTATAGAAAGAAGTATTGCTCAACAGTGATTTTGCTATATTTACATTTCCATACTTTATAACTTTACTGTTTGGCTAACCTTTGTACAAGTTGAGATTCCGTACTTAATATTACAATAAAAATGTATTATTAGTACAAATTTATATTATCAGAAATAAATTATATTCTGTGTGTAAGGGATGATAAAATGTATCATTAAAGCATTTATTTCTATATCGCATTTCTAGATTCAATTGAGCGCGATTGCAAGTATTTTTTTATTAATAATTCTGTGTCTGCTAGATGTGTGATATACACAATTAGAGGTCATCACTAACATAATACTCGTGTTAGTGATTATTAAATTCTATTTGGGAAATGCCTCTTCGGTAAGCTGTATAATTCCTTTTGAAATTTGTATCACATAACATATTAATACTTTTCTGTATGATTTTTATATATATTCTGTATATTTTTATAATTTGTAATAAATACACCTTTTATATTCAATGCTGAATGATATTTACTTTCCTCTATTTTTTATTCAATGTTTTCAATAAAGTTACATCAAATGTAAAATATCAACTTGAAAATCAAGAAATATTATCTAAGAATTTATTGTAAAAGATTTGTCTATTACTTGTATCCAAAAATAAAAATATAAATATAAATGCATATAGAAAAATGCTGGTATACTATGTTGTATGAAATAAATTGAAAAAGTGTCATACACAGTACTGCGAATAGGTGTATACCTCTAGATGAATTTGATAAATAGTTTCAGTGAATTTCTGTTGCACATAATGCATATAGACAACTTATAGAATTATAATGCAAAGAATAATTCAAATCACTTAATTGGAAATAGAGAGATAATAGAAAGAAGTGTTGATCAAAAGTCATTTTGTTATGTTTACATTTCTGTTTTACAATTTTGCTGTCTTGAGATGAAACAGATTTCTGAAACAGAGTGTAATCTATTCCTAATGACAAGAAGCTGTATTAACAATGCAATAAAAATATATTAATTTTGCTTTATGTCATCAGGGACGCATTACACTTGATCTCAGAGATTGTGAAACTTGTCATTAAACTGTTAATTTCTTTATTGCATATCTTGTTCTGACCAATTGCAGTCCCCGATGAAAAATTTTTCACGCAAAATTTTATACAAAATTTATCCATACATAATTATATATAATCATATAAAATTATATATAATTATACACAATTATGTATAATAATATGTATAATTACATATAAATCTATGCATAATTATGTAAAATTATATATGAATTAGTATATATAATTATACATGATTATATATATAAGTAGCATGTATGAGCTTGAATGGACAAATTTGATACATAATAATATATCATTATGTATAATTATATATAATTTTGTATAATTGTGTATGAAAAATTTTTCATTGGGTTATGTTCTTTTATTCTAATATTATTTTACGTATCTCTTATTACGTGTGTTATATTAATTTATGTTGCGTTTCGATATGTGAGTCCATTACTATAATTACTCTAAAAGAACAAAAGTAAAAAAATATTACTTTTAGTAACGTAAAAGTATTAAAATTTTAAATATTAAATATGGGTACCATTAATATATAATATATATAAAAATACGGTACCGTTTAAATACGTAACTTTAAAAGTATTTATTTTTCTCAATAACTCTTTATATATTGTATACATTCAATTTATTCGTTTAATGTATACATCTTTAAGCCAATGTATACCTTGTGACGTGACGATTAGTAACTATCGTCCGTCACTCGTCGACTATAGTAAGGAAGCATTATGCGCTTCCCGGCTGCAGGCGGATGTCGCGTCCTAGCCGTAAGGCGATTAGGACGCGAGCCTACGCAGCCCTCGAATTAGAGATTTTGTGAATAAATACGGTCATCAAGGTCGAGTCAATACGGTTGAGTCAAGAAGAAGAAGCCACCAGCAAGGAGGACGGCTGCCGCCGTGGGAGAGAGAAAGCCTGCGAGAAGAACGGCCGCAAGACTCGCTACTCCAGGTGAACCGCTTCCGTTAATAATACGACTCAGTAGGGACTCACAGGGTGGAAAACCTAACATGCAACTGTTTTCAGCAACATCCTGAACGGCGAGGCGAAGCTGCCGAAGGGGAGCGATCACGAGCTGTCGCTAGGAAGCCGCGAGGACGGAGTGGATCGACACCGCGGACGAGCGGAGGATAGCTGCCGCCGAAGGAAATCGGCGAGCACATCCTCCGCGACCCGGAGCGTCCTCCGATCCGAGCGAGGACGCCGCGGAGCTCGTGGATCGACACAAACAACGGCTGCCGCAAAGGAGCTAAAGACAAGGTCAGAGGACAAGGAAGCTCCAAAGCCCGACAGATTGAAAACAGCTGTGCAAAATCTGAGATCGGAAAACGGGGGAAAGATCCCGCCAATGAGCCATCAAGCGCTGTCGGAAGCGAGTTCAAAAACCTGAGATAAAACGGGAAGACAACGACAGTTCGAGAGCTTTCGTCACCAATCTCGCAAGGTATACGGTAGAGTGTGAAGGACGCGCCATCCGTGGAGCCGAGGATATTACGACGAAGCACCGACGACTCGACCGACGACCGTAAGGCCGCTGCGATCCAGGGTCAAATTAGTGTGAGTCCAGAGGGACCGCCGAGGCCAGCTGCCGACCGCCCCCGCTCCGCTCGACTTGGTGAGTCCGTTCCAAGAGGAACGAGGATTAGATATTTTAGTGATTTTTCGTGGCACGGAGCGGGTGAGGCGTTGACGAGCGGAGACCCGGCCGTCCTCCTGGACGAGGGCAAGGGCTCGCGTCCCTCTCGCGCGTTCGAGGGACAAGCTCCAGGGTTCATTCGTGCGTAGCAAAACCGCCGAACATCCGTCGGTTATACCGTTGACGCGACCACACCGCCGAACGCGTACGTGGCGGTCGTGACCTCCGCCGGTCACGACGATAACTCGCGCTGCCGAATTTCTCTGTCGCGATCGCGAACAAAGACTAACTCTGTTATCATCATATATTTGCTGCCGATTAATACTTGTGTAACGGGAACGAACAATAAACGTTGTCTCAGGATATTTCGGCTTATTTAGTTAACCTAGTCGCCGTTCTTTCCTTACACCTCCGACTTCGAGCGAACCAGCCCCTCTGCCGCAAAGAGGGCTGAGCTGCCGGACGTTTTGGTCAGCGGTTCGGGCGGACGACGAGTGCTACTCTTCGGCGAGACCAATCTGTTAGCGTTTAGTGTACGATTATTTTAGTGGGTACGGATCGCCGTACCTGGCGCCCAGTTCGAGTTTCTTTTGTTCGTGTGAGCTGTCGAGTCTCGCAAAATCCGCCGAGCTGTGAAAGCTGACCCGGGAGTGAAATAATAATAATTTTGTCGCTGCACCCGATTCGCGTGCCGACTGCGCGGGTCGCGAGTGCAGCGTTACAACCTATGTATACAAAAATATTAAGCCTTTATTTTCGGTCCCCCTAAAACACTCTATGCAAACATATATATATATATATATAATATTTTAAAAAAGTAATTCAAAATAATTATTTATAAATATTTATCTAATAACTTACTAATATTGTATGCTGTCTGGGTTAATACTTTAAATAAAAGTAACAGTACTTCTTAACAGTACTTTGCGTAAGTATTTCATCACTTAGCAAAGTATTATATATTAGTATTTAAATATTGACAATGTTCTGCGTAAGTATTTTATCACTGGACGAAGTATTACATATCAATATTTAAGTATTGAAATCAATCATAAGGTAGGATTTGTAACATTAAATATTGAAATACTTGCGTACTAAAAGCTGTATTTAAGGGGTGGCCGGTAGAACCTAACCTACCGCACCACCACCTCGAGGAAAGAAGGAAAGTAAGTCACTCAGGAGCACCTCTCTCTTTTTCCGAACTTTACTACTAACGCACGCGAAATGTACAACAAAATACACTCTTTACCACGGCGAATTTCTTACAATTTCTATACGAAATTCTTACCAAGACAAAGTCAAGAAGACGGCGCAATCACAGGTTTACACGCGGTACGCACGGATGGGTAGACCTGGCTACCAACTGACAAGCACACGTGCAGTCTTGCAAAAAGGCTCATCAGACGTGTCGGTAAGGAATTGAACCCGCAGCGTATCGGCTGACCTCTAATTATTCGTCGTAACAAAGCCCGAAGTGACTCGCACGAAACAACAACACGACACGCACACAGCGGTCACGCAGCGCTCCCGTGAGTCACACACAACACTCGCTCGCTGCAGGATATCTCCCGAACGCCGTAAAGAATGCAAGAGCGCTTGCACCTCAGGAACAACATTACGCAAAGCTGCCGCGAGGGGAGGCATGCCGCGTGCAACAAACGCAAAGATTCACTCGGTATGAAAGAAATAGCTAGACAGAGAACGCGAGACAGAAAACAGAGAAGCTGGCAGTCCACGGGCGACGCACGTGGCGATCACGTGCTCACAATGGTCGCCACAGAGACAGCTTCCACGCTGCACGGCGCGCACTCGCAAAAAAGACAAGCTTGAGCAGGGCTATGCAGCCAGCACCACGCGAGCTACCCGGCAGAAGTACTCTGCACGAAAAATATCACGGGCGTGCACGAACGCGGAAAGTGGCCAAGCCGGACCAACCTTACTCGCTAAACGCAGAGGACAGCGACCTGTCGGCAAGAGCGAGCGAGCCGAAACGCGGGCTACTCTTAAATCGGCTGGGCTGCATAACGCGGCGATAGCGCGAACAGCTGGCGCGGCTGTAGCCGTTGCTTGCGACGACCGACGCGTGATGGCGGCTGCTGCCCGCTTCGTGGAGGAGTCCGCGAGCCCCGCGAAGGCGGAGGCGCTACATATTTGTATCACAGAATATTACTAAATACTGTACTTTTAATACTAAAAATAAGTAATTAATCAATGATTCTTATGATGTTTTTATAAGGGAAGTGGCTCCCCAGTCAACACAATTATACAGATACTATATAACAACTATGAATCTCAACATCACGTGTTATACAACATGCGGAAGTAATTCAAACGTAACTGTTATATAAAAATTTCACCCTTATTCAAAACGTAAAGTAACGAAACATACATATTACATATCACAGAATTCATGAATGTTACATAAATGTTACATATATGTTATTAGGTGCGCAACTAAGTTCTCGCTGTTTTTTTTATGAAAATGCAACTTTATTGTGAAAAAATGGTTACAAATGAATCATTCAAAG
>NW_022639984.1:0-168 GCF_010583005.1 Odontomachus brunneus | reverse complement strand
CAATATCTGGGGAATATGGCGGGTGGGGTAGGACTTCCCATTTGAGCGTTCCCAAGTAGGTTTTAACGGGTTTGGCAACATGAGGCCGAGGGTTGTCATGCAGTAGAATCACTTTTTCGTGCTCGTATTGTGGCCGTTTTTCGCGCAGTGCTCGGCTCAATCGCATCA
>NW_022639983.1:13443-13693 GCF_010583005.1 Odontomachus brunneus | reverse complement strand
GTTTGGTTTGGTTTGGTTAGTTAGGTTAGGTTTGGTTAGTTTGGTTTGGTTAGTTATAAGGTTGGGTTGGTTAGTTGGTTTGGTTAGTTTGGTTAGTTAGTTGGTTTGGTTTGGTTTGGTTTGGTTTGGTTTGGTTTGGTTTGGTTTGGTTTGGTTTGGGTTTGGTTTGGTTTGGTTAGTTTGGTTTGGTTAGGTTGGGTTGGGTTTGGTTAGTTTGGTTTGGTTTGGTTTGGTTTGGTTTGGTTAGTTT
>NW_022639983.1:12943-13031 GCF_010583005.1 Odontomachus brunneus | reverse complement strand
GTTTGGTTAGTTTTGGTTAGTTTGGTTTGGTTTGGTTTGGTTTGGTTTGGTTTGGTTAGTTTTGGTTTGGTTATAAGGTTGGGTTGGG
>NW_022639983.1:11827-12000 GCF_010583005.1 Odontomachus brunneus | reverse complement strand
TGGTTTGGTTAGTTTGGTTTGGTTAGGTTAGGTTAGGTTAGGTTAGTTTGGTTTGGTTTGGTTAGGTTTGGTTAGTTTGGTTTGGTTTGGTTAGTTTAGTTAGTTTGGTTTGGTTAGGTTAGTTTGGTTAGTTTGGTTAGGTTGGGTTGGGTTTGGTTTGGTTTGGTTAGGTT
>NW_022639983.1:10783-11546 GCF_010583005.1 Odontomachus brunneus | reverse complement strand
GTTTGGTTTGGTTTGGTTTGGTTTGGTTTGGTTTGGTTAGTTTGGTTAGTTAGATTTGGTTAGTTTGGTTTGGTTAGGTTAGTTTGGTTAGTTAGTTAGTTTGGTTTGGTTGGTTTGGTTTGGTTTGGTTTGGTTTGGTTTGGTTAGTTAGTTGGTTTGGTTAGTTTGGTTTGGTTTGGTTAGTTTGGTTGGGTTAGGTTAGGTTGGGTTTGGTTAGGTTAGGTTTGGTTTGGTTTGGTTAGTTTGGTTAGTTAGGTTTGGTTAGTTAGTTAGTTAGTTAGTTGGGTTTGGTTTGGTTTGGTTTGGTTTGGTTGGTTTGGTTTGGTTAGTTTGGTTTGGTTAGTTTGGTTAGTTTGGTTTGGTTTGGTTAGTTTGGTTGGGTTAGGTTAGGTTTGGTTTGGTTTGGTTAGTTAGGTTAGGTTAGGTTAGGTTTGGTTAGGTTAGGTTAGTTAGTTAGTTAGTTAGTTGGGTTTGGTTTGGTTTGGTTTGGTTTGGTTGGTTTGGTTTGGTTAGTTTGGTTTGGTTAGTTTGGTTAGTTTGGTTTGGTTTGGTTAGTTTGGTTGGGTTAGGTTAGGTTTGGTTTGGTTTGGTTAGTTTGGTTAGTTAGGTTTGGTTAGTTAGTTAGTTAGTTAGTTTGGTTTGGTTTGGTTTGGTTTGGTTTGGTTTGGTTTGGTTTGGTTTGGTTGGTTGGTTTGGTTGGTTAGGTTAGTTAGATAAGGTTGGGTTGGTTTGGTTTGGTTGGTTTGGTTTGGTTAGTTTGGTT
>NW_022639983.1:10434-10625 GCF_010583005.1 Odontomachus brunneus | reverse complement strand
GTTTGGTTTGGTTAGTTTGGTTTGGTTTGGTTAGGTTAGTTTGGTTTGGTTTGGTTTGGTTAGTTTGGTTAGTTTGGTTGGTTTGGTTTGGTTTGGTTGGTTGGTTTGGTTTGGTTGGGTTTGGTTGGGTTTGGTTAGTTTGGTTGGGTTTGGTTGGGTTTGGTTAGTTTGGTTTGGTTTGGTTAGGTTAG
>NW_022639983.1:9981-10145 GCF_010583005.1 Odontomachus brunneus | reverse complement strand
TTGGTTTGGTTTGGTTTGGTTTGGTTGGTTTGGTTAGTTTGGTTTGGTTAGTTTGGGTTGGGTTAGTTTTGGTTTGGTTAGGTTGGGTTAGGTTTGGTTTGGTTTGGTTTGGTTGGTTGGTTGGTTAGGTTAGTTTGGTTTGGTTAGTTTGGTTTGGTTTGGTT
>NW_022639983.1:9506-9701 GCF_010583005.1 Odontomachus brunneus | reverse complement strand
GTTTGGTTTGGTTTGGTTTGGTTAGTTTGGTTTGGTTAGTTATAAGGTTTGGTTTGGTTTGGTTTGGTTTGGTTAGGTTAGGTTAGATTTTGGTTAGTTTGGTTTGGTTTGGTTTGGTTAGATTTAGTTTGGTTTGGTTAGTTTGGTTTGGTTAGGTTTGGTTTGGTTTGGTTTGGTTTGGTTTGGTTTGGTTTG
>NW_022639983.1:9009-9159 GCF_010583005.1 Odontomachus brunneus | reverse complement strand
GTTTGGTTTGGTTAGTTTGGTTTGGTTAGTTTGGTTTGGTTAGGTTAGTTGGGTTTGGTTTGGTTTGGTTTGGTTTGGTTTGGTTTGGTTTGGTTTGGTTTGGTTTGGTTTGGTTAGTTAGTTAGGTTAGTTTGGTTAGTTTGGTTAGTT
>NW_022639983.1:6781-8754 GCF_010583005.1 Odontomachus brunneus | reverse complement strand
GGTTTGGTTAGGTTTGGTTAGTTAGGTTTGGTTAGTTTGGTTTGGTTTGGTTGGTTTGGTTAGGTTAGGTTAGGTTAGGTTAGTTTGGTTTGGTTAGTTAGTTAGGTTGGTTTGGTTAGTTAGTTAGGTTAGGTTAGGTTAGTTTGGTTAGGTTAGTTTGGTTTGGTTAGTTAGTTAGTTTGGTTTGGTTAGTTTGGTTAGTTTGGTTTGGTTAGTTTGGTTTGGTTGGTTAGTTTATAAGGTTGGGTTAGGTTAGGTTAGGTTGGGTTTGGTTTGGTTTGGTTGGGTTAGTTTGGTTTGGTTTGGTTAGGTTAGGTTAGTTAGTTAGGTTTGGTTAGTTTGGTTTGGTTTGGTTGGTTTGGTTAGGTTAGGTTAGGTTAGGTTAGTTTGGTTTGGTTAGTTAGTTAGTTTGGTTTGGTTAGTTTGGTTAGTTTGGTTTGGTTAGTTTGGTTTGGTTGGTTAGTTTATAAGGTTGGGTTAGGTTAGGTTAGGTTGGGTTTGGTTTGGTTTGGTTGGGTTAGTTTGGTTTGGTTTGGTTAGGTTAGGTTAGTTAGTTAGGTTTGGTTAGTTTGGTTTGGTTTGGTTGGTTTGGTTAGGTTAGGTTAGGTTAGGTTAGTTTGGTTTGGTTTGGTTGGTTTGGTTTGGTTGGGTTAGTTTGGTTTGGTTTGGTTAGGTTAGGTTAGTTAGTTAGGTTTGGTTAGTTTGGTTTGGTTTGGTTGGTTTGGTTAGGTTAGGTTAGGTTAGGTTAGTTTGGTTTGGTTTGGTTGGTTTGGTTTGGTTGGGTTAGTTTGGTTTGGTTTGGTTAGGTTAGGTTAGTTAGTTAGGTTTGGTTAGTTTGGTTTGGTTTGGTTGGTTAGTTTGGTTTGGTTTGGTTTGGTTAGTTTGGTTTGGTTAGTTAGTTTGGTTTGGTTGGGTTTGGTTAGTTTGGTTTGGTTTGGTTAGTTTGGTTTGGTTTGGTTTGGTTAGTTATAAGGTTGGGTTTGGTTTGGTTAGTTTGGTTAGTTTGGTTTGGTTTGGTTAGTTAGTTTGGTTAGTTAGTTATAAGGTTGGGTTGGGTTTGGTTTGGTTAGTTTGGTTAGTTTGGTTTGGTTATAAGGTTGGGTTTGGTTAGGTTAGGTTAGGTTAGGTTTGGTTTGGTTTGGTTAGTTTGGTTTGGTTAGTTAGTTTGGTTTGGTTTGGTTAGTTAGGTTTGGTTAGGTTAGGTTAGTTATAAGGTTAGTTAGGTTAGGTTAGGTTAGGTTTGGTTTGGTTAGGTTAGATTAGTTTGGTTTGGTTTGGTTAGTTAGGTTTGGTTAGGTTAGGTTAGTTATAAGGTTAGTTAGGTTAGGTTAGGTTAGGTTTGGTTTGGTTAGGTTAGATTAGTTTGGTTTGGTTTGGTTAGTTAGGTTTGGTTAGGTTAGGTTAGTTATAAGGTTAGTTAGGTTAGGTTAGGTTAGGTTTGGTTTGGTTAGGTTAGATTAGTTTGGTTTGGTTTGGTTAGTTAGGTTTGGTTAGGTTAGGTTAGTTATAAGGTTAGTTAGGTTAGGTTAGGTTAGGTTTGGTTTGGTTAGGTTAGATTAGTTTGGTTTGGTTTGGTTAGTTAGGTTTGGTTAGGTTAGGTTAGTTATAAGGTTAGTTAGGTTAGGTTAGGTTAGGTTTGGTTTGGTTAGGTTAGATTAGTTTGGTTTGGTTTGGTTAGTTAGGTTTGGTTAGGTTAGGTTAGTTATAAGGTTAGTTAGGTTAGGTTAGGTTAGGTTTGGTTTGGTTAGGTTAGATTAGTTTGGTTTGGTTTGGTTAGTTAGGTTTGGTTAGGTTAGGTTAGTTATAAGGTTAGTTAGGTTAGGTTAGGTTAGGTTTGGTTTGGTTAGGTTAGATTAGTTTGGTTTGGTTTGGTTAGTTAGGTTTGGTTAGGTTAGGTTAGTTATAAGGTTAGTTAGGTTAGGTTAGGTTAGGTTTGGTTTGGTTAGGTTAGATTAGTTTGGTTTGGTTTGGTT
>NW_022639983.1:373-771 GCF_010583005.1 Odontomachus brunneus | reverse complement strand
TGGTTTGGTTTGGTTTGGTTAGTTTGGTTAGTTAGTTTGGTTTGGTTAGTTTGGTTAGGTTTGGTTTGGTTGGTTAGTTATAAGGTTTGGTTTGGTTTGGTTAGATTTTGGTTTGGTTAGTTTGGTTTGGTTTGGTTTGGTTTGGTTAGGTTTGGTTTGGTTTGGTTTGGTTTGGTTTGGTTTGGTTTGGTTTGGTTAGTTTAGGTTAGTTTGGTTGGTTAGTTTGGTTTGGTTAGTTTGGTTAGTTATAAGGTTGGGTTTGGTTTGGTTTGGTTTGGTTTGGTTTGGTTTGGTTAGTTTGGTTTGGTTAGGTTAGGTTGGGTTAGTTTGGTTTGGTTAGTTTGGTTAGTTTAGGTTAGTTTGGTTTGGTTTGGTTTGGTTTGGTTTGGTTAGTTTGG
>NW_022639983.1:0-131 GCF_010583005.1 Odontomachus brunneus | reverse complement strand
TTTGGTTAGTTTGGTTAGTTTGGTTTGGTTTGGTTAGGTTAGGTTAGTTTGGTTTGGTTAGTTAGTTAGTTTGGTTGGGTTGGGTTTGGTTAGTTTGGTTAGTTTGGTTAGTTTGGTTAGTTAGTTTGGTT
>NW_022639982.1:12992-13726 GCF_010583005.1 Odontomachus brunneus | reverse complement strand
CTTCGGGGATACGCACCCCGGTTGCGCGATGTGAGAGAACACGCGCGACGCGTCCGCACAGTATGGCAGCTCGGATCGGACTCTCCACAAGATGGCCGCTGCTCGCAGCAGGGCTTCTTCTCGGTCCCCACTCTTGCCCGCTCGCAGCGCCACCACGCTGGGGTCAGCTTGACCCCATCCATCCAGTCCAGTAATTTGATTAACTCGTCCAGTGTGGTTAACGTGTCCAGTCCAATGTGTTGATTAACACATCCAATCGAAATGATTAACACGTCCAATGTGGTTAACGTGTCCAGTCCAATGTTTTGATTAACACGTCCAGTCCAGTTGTGTCTGTCGCACGTTCGGTCTGAGTGACTGTCATTTCGTTAAGTATAGGACCGTTCCAGTCCCGTCTCGTCCAGTTTGGTTAGTACTGTGACAAATAAGTCTGTTTGGTTAGGATGGTTGCTGGATGGATGGTTGGGTTAGGTTGGGTTGGTTAGGTTAGGTTAGGTTAGGTTAGGTTAGGTTAGGTTAGGTTAGTTAGTTTGGTTAGTTTGGTTTGGTTTGGTTAGTTAGGTTAGGTTAGGTTGGTTAGGTTGGGTTAGTTGGTTTGGTTAGTTTGGTTTGGTTTGGTTTGGTTTGGTTAGTTAGTTTAGTTAGTTTGGTTAGGTTAGTTTGGTTTGGTTTGGTTGGTTTGGTTAGTTTGGTTAGGTTAGGTTAGGTTTGGTTAGGTTAGGTTTGGTTTGGTT
>NW_022639982.1:11601-12833 GCF_010583005.1 Odontomachus brunneus | reverse complement strand
GTTTGGTTTGGTTTGGTTTGGTTTGGTTAGTTTGGTTTGGTTTGGTTAGTTAGTTTGTTGGTTAGTTAGTTAGTTTGGTTTGGTTAGGTTAGGTTGGTTAGGTTTGGTTAGGTTAGGTTAGTTTGGTTTGGTTTGGTTAGTTAGTTTGTTGGTTAGTTAGTTAGTTTGGTTTGGTTAGGTTAGGTTGGTTAGGTTTGGTTAGGTTAGGTTAGTTTGGTTTGGTTTGGTTAGTTAGTTTGTTGGTTAGTTAGTTAGTTTGGTTTGGTTAGGTTAGGTTGGTTAGGTTTGGTTAGGTTAGGTTAGTTTGGTTTGGTTTGGTTAGTTAGTTTGTTGGTTAGTTAGTTAGTTTGGTTTGGTTAGGTTAGGTTGGTTAGGTTTGGTTAGGTTAGGTTAGTTTGGTTTGGTTTGGTTAGTTAGTTTGTTGGTTAGTTAGTTAGTTTGGTTTGGTTAGGTTAGGTTGGTTAGGTTTGGTTAGGTTAGGTTAGTTTGGTTTGGTTTGGTTAGTTAGATAAGGTTGGGTTTGGTTAGGTTAGGTTAGTTTAGTTTGGTTTGGTTAGGTTAGGTTAGTTTGGTTAGGTTTGGTTGGTTGGTTAGGTTAGGTTTGGTTTGGTTAGGTTAGGTTAGGTTAGTTTGGTTAGGTTTGGTTTGGTTTGGTTTGGTTAGTTTGGTTTGGTTAGTTTGGTTAGTTTGGTTAGGTTAGTTAGTTAGGTTGGTTGGTTTGGTTTGGTTTGGTTAGTTTGGTTTGGTTAGTTTGGTTAGTTTGGTTAGGTTAGTTAGTTAGGTTGGTTGGTTTGGTTTGGTTTGGTTAGTTTGGTTTGGTTAGTTTGGTTAGTTTGGTTAGGTTAGTTAGTTAGGTTGGTTGGTTTGGTTTGGTTTGGTTAGTTTGGTTTGGTTAGTTTGGTTAGTTTGGTTAGGTTAGTTAGTTAGGTTGGTTGGTTTGGTTTGGTTTGGTTAGTTTGGTTTGGTTAGTTTGGTTAGTTTGGTTAGGTTAGTTAGTTAGGTTGGTTGGTTTGGTTTGGTTTGGTTAGTTTGGTTAGTTTGGTTAGGTTAGTTAGTTAGTTTGGTTGGTTTGGTTTGGTTTGGTTAGTTTGGTTAGGTTGGGTTAGGTTTGGTTTGGTTAGTTTGGTTTGGTTAGGTTAGGTTAGTTAGTTAGTTTGGTTTGGTTTGGTTTGGTTTGGTTAGTTTGGTTTGGTTAGTTAGTTTGGTTTGGTTTGGTTTGGTTTGGTTTGGTT
>NW_022639982.1:11110-11268 GCF_010583005.1 Odontomachus brunneus | reverse complement strand
GTTTGGTTTGGTTTGGTTAGGTTAGGTTAGGTTTGGTTGGGTTTGGTTTGGTTTGGTTGGGTTTGGTTTGGTTAGGTTAGTTTGGTTGGGTTAGGTTAGGTTAGTTTTGGTTAGTTTGGTTTGGTTAGTTAGTTAGTTTGGTTTGGTTTGGTTTGGTT
>NW_022639982.1:10772-10940 GCF_010583005.1 Odontomachus brunneus | reverse complement strand
GTTTGGTTTGGTTGGTTTGGTTTGGTTTGGTTAGGTTTGGTTGGTTTGGTTAGTTTGGTTTGGTTTGGTTAGTTTGGTTAGGTTGGGTTGGGTTAGTTTGGTTAGTTAGTTAGTTTGGTTAGGTTTGGTTAGTTAGTTTGGTTTGGTTTGGTTTGGTTTGGTTTGGTT
>NW_022639982.1:10117-10238 GCF_010583005.1 Odontomachus brunneus | reverse complement strand
GTTTGGTTTGGTTTGGTTAGTTAGTTTGGTTAGTTTGGTTTGGTTAGTTTGGTTTGGTTAGGTTGGTTAGGTTTGGTTAGTTTGGTTAGTTATAAGGTTTGGTTTGGTTAGGTTAGTTTGG
>NW_022639982.1:9376-9635 GCF_010583005.1 Odontomachus brunneus | reverse complement strand
GTTTGGTTAGGTTAGGTTTGGTTTGGTTTGGTTAGGTTGGGTTAGTTTGGTTTGGTTAGTTTGGTTTGGTTAGTTTGGTTGGGTTGGTTTGGTTTGGTTTGGTTTGGTTAGTTTGGTTGGGTTGGTTTGGTTGGGTTTGGTTTGGTTGGGTTTGGTTAGTTTGGTTGGGTTTGGTTTGGTTTGGTTAGTTTGGTTTGGTTGGGTTAGTTAGTTAGTTTGGTTGGGTTAGGTTTGGTTTGGTTAGTTTGGTTTGGTTTGG
>NW_022639982.1:8737-8962 GCF_010583005.1 Odontomachus brunneus | reverse complement strand
TTAGTTTGGTTAGTTTGGTTTGGTTAGTTAGTTTGGTTAGTTTGGTTTGGTTGGTTTGGTTTGGTTAGTTTGGTTTGGTTAGTTGGTTTGGTTGGTTAGGTTTGGTTTGGTTAGTTAGTTAGTTTGGTTAGGTTTGGTTTGGTTAGTTTGGTTTGGTTTGGTTAGTTTGGTTTGGTTGGTTAGTTGGTTAGGTTTGGGTTTGGTTTGGTTTGGTTTGGTTTGGTT
>NW_022639982.1:8307-8430 GCF_010583005.1 Odontomachus brunneus | reverse complement strand
GTTTGGTTTGGTTAGTTTGGTTTGGTTTGGTTTGGTTAGGTTTGGTTTGGTTAGGTTAGTTAGTTAGGTTTGGTTAGGTTGGGTTGGTTGGTTTGGTTTGGTTAGTTTGGTTAGGTTGGGTTA
>NW_022639982.1:3537-8297 GCF_010583005.1 Odontomachus brunneus | reverse complement strand
TAGGTTAGGTTAGGTTAGGTTAGGTTAGGTTAGGTTAGGTTAGGTTAGGTTAGGTTAGGTTAGGTTAGGTTAGGTTAGGTTAGGTTAGGTTAGGTTAGGTTAGGTTAGGTTAGGTTAGGTTAGGTTAGGTTAGGTTAGGTTAGGTTAGGTTAGGTTAGGTTAGGTTAGGTTAGGTTAGGTTAGGTTAGGTTAGGTTAGGTTAGGTTAGGTTAGGTTAGGTTAGGTTAGGTTAGGTTAGGTTAGGTTAGGTTAGGTTAGGTTAGGTTAGGTTAGGTTAGGTTAGGTTAGGTTAGGTTAGGTTAGGTTAGGTTAGGTTAGGTTAGGTTAGGTTAGGTTAGGTTAGGTTAGGTTAGGTTAGGTTAGGTTAGGTTAGGTTAGGTTAGGTTAGGTTAGGTTAGGTTAGGTTAGGTTAGGTTAGGTTAGGTTAGGTTAGGTTAGGTTAGGTTAGGTTAGGTAGGTTAGTTTGGTTAGGTTTGGTTTGGTTGGTTTGGTTTGGTTTGGTTAGTTAGGTTAGATTAGTTAGGTTAGGTTAGGTTAGGTTAGGTTAGGTTAGGTTAGGTTAGGTTAGTTAGGTTAGGTTAGTTAGGTTTGGTTAGTTAGTTAGGTTAGGTTAGTTAGGTTAGGTTAGTTTGGTTAGGTTAGGTTAGGTTAGGTTGGGTTTGGTTAGTTGGTTTGGTTAGTTTGGTTTGGTTGGGTTAGGTTAGTTATAAGGTTGGGTTAGGTTAGGTTAGGTTAGGTTAGGTTAGGTTAGTTAGTTTGGTTTGGTTAGTTTGGTTAGTTAGTTAGTTGGTTAGGTTAGGTTTGGTTGGTTAGTTTGGTTAGTTTGGTTAGTTTGGTTTGGTTAGTTAGTTTTTGGTTAGGTTAGGTTAGGTTAGTTTAGTTAGGTTAGGTTAGTTTGGTTAGTTAGGTTAGGTTGGGTTGGGTTGGGTTGGGTTGGGTTTGGTTGGTTTGGTTAGTTTGGTTTGGTTAGTTTGGTTAGGTTAGGTTAGTTAGTTTGGTTAGGTTAGTTTGGTTTGGTTAGGTTAGGTTGGGTTTGGTTTGGTTTGGTTGGGTTAGGTTAGTTTGGTTTGGTTAGTTTGGTTAGGTTAGGTTAGTTAGTTTGGTTAGGTTAGTTTGGTTTGGTTAGGTTAGGTTGGGTTTGGTTTGGTTTGGTTGGGTTAGGTTAGTTTGGTTAGATTTTGGTTAGTTAGGTTAGTTTGGTTTGGTTAGTTTTGGTTAGTTAGATAGGTTAGTTAGGTTAGTTTGGTTAGTTAGATTTTGGTTAGTTAGTTTGGTTTGGTTAGGTTTGGTTTGGTTTGGTTTGGTTTGGTTGGTTTGGTTTGGTTAGTTATAAGGTTGGGTTGGGTTGGGTTTGGTTTGGTTAGGTTAGTTTGGTTAGTTAGTTAGTTAGTTTGGTTAGTTAGGTTAGTTTGGTTAGTTAGTTAGTTAGTTTGGTTAGTTTGGTTAGTTAGTTTGGTTTGGTTGGTTAGTTTGGTTAGTTTGGTTAGGTTAGGTTAGGTTAGTTAGTTTGGTTAGGTTAGTTAGGTTAGTTTGGTTAGTTAGTTAGTTAGTTTGGTTAGTTTGGTTAGTTAGGTTAGGTTAGGTTAGTTAGTTTGGTTAGGTTAGTTAGGTTAGTTTGGTTAGTTAGTTAGTTAGTTTGGTTAGTTTGGTTAGTTAGGTTAGGTTAGGTTAGTTAGTTTGGTTAGGTTAGTTAGGTTAGTTTGGTTAGTTAGTTAGTTAGTTTGGTTAGTTTGGTTAGTTAGGTTAGGTTAGGTTAGTTAGTTTGGTTAGGTTAGTTAGGTTAGTTTGGTTAGTTAGTTAGTTAGTTTGGTTAGTTTGGTTAGTTAGGTTAGGTTAGGTTAGTTAGTTTGGTTAGGTTAGTTAGGTTAGTTTGGTTAGTTAGTTAGTTAGTTTGGTTAGTTTGGTTAGTTAGTTTGGTTTGGTTGGTTAGTTTGGTTAGTTTGGTTAGGTTAGGTTAGGTTAGTTAGTTTGGTTAGGTTAGTTTGGTTAGGTTTGGTTAGTTGGTTTGGTTGGTTAGTTAGTTAGTTTGGTTAGGTTAGTTAGGTTAGTTTGGTTAGTTTGGTTAGTTTGGTTAGTTAGGTTAGGTTAGTTTGGTTTGGTTAGTTTGGTTAGTTTGGTTAGGTTAGTTTGGTTAGTTTGGTTAGTTAGGTTAGGTTAGGTTAGTTAGTTTGGTTAGGTTAGTTAGGTTAGTTTGGTTAGTTTGGTTAGTTAGGTTAGGTTAGGTTAGTTAGTTTGGTTAGGTTAGTTAGGTTAGTTTGGTTAGTTTGGTTAGTTAGGTTAGGTTAGGTTAGTTAGTTTGGTTAGGTTAGTTAGGTTAGTTTGGTTAGTTTGGTTAGTTAGGTTAGGTTAGGTTAGTTAGTTTGGTTAGGTTAGTTAGGTTAGTTTGGTTAGTTTGGTTAGTTAGGTTAGGTTAGGTTAGTTAGTTTGGTTAGGTTAGTTAGGTTAGTTTGGTTAGTTTGGTTAGTTAGGTTAGGTTAGGTTAGTTAGTTTGGTTAGGTTAGTTAGGTTAGTTTGGTTAGTTTGGTTAGTTAGGTTAGGTTAGGTTAGTTAGTTTGGTTAGGTTAGTTAGGTTAGTTTGGTTAGTTTGGTTTGGTTAGTTAGTTTGGTTTGGTTAGTTAGTTATAAGGTTGGGTTTGGTTAGGTTAGTTAGGTTAGGTTAGTTAGATAAGGTTGGGTTAGGTTTGGTTAGGTTAGGTTAGGTTAGTTTGGTTTGGTTAGTTAGTTAGTTTGGTTAGATTTGGTTAGTTTTGGTTAGTTAGTTTGGTTAGTTTGGTTGGTTAGTTAGTTTGGTTGGTTAGTTTGGTTAGTTTGGTTAGTTAGGTTAGGTTTGGTTAGGTTGGTTGGTTAGGTTTGGTTTGGTTGGTTAGTTTGGTTTGGTTGGTTTGGTTTGGTTAGTTAGTTTGGTTTGGTTAGGTTAGGTTTGGTTAGGTTAGTTAGTTAGGTTAGGTTAGGTTAGTTAGTTAGTTTGGTTTGGTTAGGTTAGTTAGATTTGGTTAGTTAGGTTAGTTTGGTTTGGTTAGTTAGATTAGGTTAGGTTAGGTTAGGTTAGGTTAGTTAGTTAGGTTAGTTAGTTAGGTTAGGTTAGGTTAGTTAGTTAGTTTGGTTTGGTTAGGTTAGGTTTGGTTAGGTTAGTTAGTTAGGTTAGGTTAGGTTAGTTAGTTAGTTTGGTTTGGTTAGGTTAGTTAGATTTGGTTAGTTAGGTTAGTTTGGTTTGGTTAGTTAGATTAGGTTAGGTTAGGTTAGGTTAGGTTAGTTAGGTTGGGTTGGGTTTGGTTAGGTTAGGTTAGGTTAGGTTAGGTTAGGTTAGGTTTGGTTTGGTTGGTTAGGTTAGGTTAGGTTAGGTTGGGTTAGGTTAGGTTTGGTTAGGTTGGGTTTGGTTAGGTTTGGTTAGTTTGGTTAGTTAGGTTAGGTTAGGTTAGGTTAGTTTGGTTAGTTGGGTTTGGTTAGTTTGGTTAGGTTAGGTTAGGTTTGGTTTGGTTAGTTAGTTAGATAAGGTTGGGTTGGGTTAGGTTAGGTTAGGTTAGGTTAGGTTAGGTTAGGTTAGGTTAGGTTAGGTTAGGTTAGGTTAGGTTAGGTTAGGTTAGGTTAGGTTAGGTTAGGTTAGGTTAGGTTAGGTTAGGTTAGGTTAGGTTAGGTTAGGTTAGGTTAGGTTAGGTTAGGTTAGGTTAGGTTAGGTTAGGTTAGGTTAGGTTAGGTTAGGTTAGGTTAGGTTAGGTTAGGTTAGGTTAGGTTAGGTTAGGTTAGGTTAGGTTAGGTTAGGTTAGGTTAGGTTAGGTTAGGTTAGGTTAGGTTAGGTTAGGTTAGGTTAGGTTAGGTTAGGTTAGGTTAGGTTAGGTTAGGTTAGGTTAGGTTAGGTTAGGTTAGGTTAGGTTAGGTTAGGTTAGGTTAGGTTAGGTTAGGTTAGGGTTAGTTTGGTTTGGTTAGGTTAGGTTAGGTTAGGTTAGGTTAGGTTAGGTTAGGTTAGGTTAGGTTAGGTTAGGTTAGTTAGGTTAGGTTAGTTGGGTTAGGTTAGGTTAGGTTAGGTTAGGTTAGGTTAGTTAGTTTGGTTAGTTAGTTTGGTTAGGTTAGGTTTGGTTAGGTTAGTTTGGTTAGGTTAGGTTTGGTTTGGTTAGGTTTGGTTTGGTTAGGTTTGGTTAGTTTGGTTAGTTTGGTTTGGTTGGTTAGGTTGGTTAGTTTGGTTAGTTAGTTTGGTTTGGTTAGGTTTGGTTTGGTTAGGTTTGGTTGGTTTGGTTAGGTTGGGTTAGTTAGGTTAGTTAGGTTAGTTTGGTTAGTTTGGTTAGGTTAGTTTGGTTAGTTTGGTTAGTTAGTTTGGTTTGGTTAGTTGGGTTTGGTTAGGTTAGGTTGGGTTAGGTTTGGTTTGGTTAGGTTAGGTTAGTTTGGTTAGTTAGTTAGTTAGGTTAGGTTGGGTTTGGTTTGGTTTGGTTTGGTTTGGTTTGGTTTGGTTAGTTTGGTTAGTTTGGTTTGGTTAGGTTGGGTTAGTTTTTGGTTAGTTTGGTTTGGTTTGGTTTGGTTAGTTAGGTTAGGTTAGTTAGTTAGTTAGTTTGGTTAGTTAGTTTGGTTTGGTTTGGTTAGTTTGGTTTGGGTTTGGTTTGGTTAGTTTGGTTAGGTTAGTTTGGTTAGGTTAGTTTGGTTAGGTTAGGTTAGTTTGGTTTGGTTAGTTAGGTTAGTTTGGTTTGGTTAGGTTAGGTTTGGTTGGGTTAGGTTAGGTTTGGTTAGTTAGTTAGTTTGGTTAGGTTAGGTTAGTTAGTTTGGTTTGGTTG
>NW_022639982.1:2986-3527 GCF_010583005.1 Odontomachus brunneus | reverse complement strand
TTGGTTAGTTTGGTTTGGTTAGGTTGGGTTAGTTTTTGGTTAGTTTGGTTTGGTTTGGTTTGGTTAGTTAGGTTAGGTTAGTTAGTTAGTTAGTTTGGTTAGTTAGTTTGGTTTGGTTTGGTTAGTTTGGTTTGGGTTTGGTTTGGTTAGTTTGGTTAGGTTAGTTTGGTTAGGTTAGTTTGGTTAGGTTAGGTTAGTTTGGTTTGGTTAGTTAGGTTAGTTTGGTTTGGTTAGGTTAGGTTAGGTTAGGTTAGGTTAGTTTGGTTAGGTTAGTTTGGTTAGTTTGGTTTGGTTAGATAGTTAGGTTGGGTTGGTTTGGTTAGGTTTGGTTGGTTAGTTAGGTTAGGTTGGTTGGTTGGTTAGGTTGGTTAGTTTGGTTAGTTAGTTAGGTTTGGTTAGGTTAGTTTGGTTTGGTTGGTTAGGTTTGGTTAGTTTGGTTAGTTAGGTTAGGTTAGGTTAGGTTAGTTAGGTTAGGTTAGTTAGGTTAGTTAGTTTGGTTAGTTTGGTTAGTTTGGTTTGGTTAGGTTAGGTTAGGTTAGTT
>NW_022639982.1:1612-2929 GCF_010583005.1 Odontomachus brunneus | reverse complement strand
GTTAGTTAGGTTAGGTTAGTTTGGTTAGGTTAGTTTGGTTAGTTTGGTTTGGTTAGATTTTGGTTAGTTTGGTTTGGTTTGGTTTGGTTAGGTTAGTTTGGTTAGTTTGGTTAGTTAGTTAGTTGGTTAGGTTAGGTTAGTTTGGTTAGTTTGGTTTGGTTAGTTAGTTAGGTTGGGTTGGTTTGGTTAGGTTTGGTTGGTTAGTTAGGTTAGGTTGGTTGGTTGGTTAGGTTGGTTAGTTTGGTTAGTTAGTTAGGTTTGGTTAGGTTAGTTTGGTTTGGTTGGTTAGGTTTGGTTAGTTTGGTTAGTTAGGTTAGGTTAGGTTAGGTTAGTTAGGTTAGGTTAGTTAGGTTAGTTAGTTTGGTTAGTTTGGTTAGTTTGGTTTGGTTAGGTTAGGTTAGGTTAGTTAGTTAGTTTGGTTTGGTTTGGTTTGGTTGGTTTGGTTTGGTTGGTTTGGTTAGTTTGGTTTGGTTAGTTTGGTTGGGTTGGGTTGGGTTAGGTTTGGTTGGGTTAGGTTAGGTTAGTTTGGTTTGGTTAGTTTGGTTTGGTTGGTTAGGTTAGGTTAGTTTGGTTTGGTTAGGTTAGTTTGGTTAGGTTAGGTTAGGTTAGTTGGGTTGGTTTGGTTAGGTTAGTTTGGTTAGTTTGGTTAGTTAGGTTAGGTTGGGTTGGGTTTGGTTGGGTTGGGTTGGTTTGGTTGGGTTAGTTTGGTTTGGTTGGGTTAGGTTAGTTATAAGGTTGGTTAGTTTGGTTTGGTTTGGTTAGTTTGGTTAGTTTGGTTAGTTGGGTTAGTTTTGGTTAGTTTGGTTGGGTTAGTTTGGTTTGGTTAGTTAGGTTTGGTTAGGTTAGATTAGTTTGGTTAGTTTGGTTAGGTTTGGTTGGGTTAGTTAGTTGGTTAGTTTGGTTAGATTGGTTTGGTTAGTTTGGTTAGGTTAGGTTAGGTTGGGTTTGGTTAGTTTGGTTTGGTTTGGTTAGTTAGTTTGGTTTGGTTTGGTTTGGTTTGGTTAGGTTGGTTAGTTAGTTAGTTTGGTTTGGTTGGGTTTGGTTAGTTTGGTTAGTTAGGTTTGGTTAGGTTAGTTTGGTTTGGTTTGGTTTGGTTAGTTAGGTTAGTTTGGTTAGTTTGGTTAGTTAGATTTGGTTTGGTTAGGTTAGGTTTGGTTAGTTTGGTTTGGTTTGGTTAGTTTGGTTAGTTTGGTTAGTTTGGTTAGTTAGTTATAAGGTTGGTTTGGTTAGTTAGTTTGGTTAGTTAGTTTGGTTAGTTTGGTTTGGTTAGGTTAGGTTAGGTTAGTTTGGTTTGGTTAGGTTAGGTTAGGTTAGGTT
>NW_022639982.1:636-800 GCF_010583005.1 Odontomachus brunneus | reverse complement strand
TTAGGTTAGGTTAGGTTAGGTTTGGTTAGGTTAGGTTAGGTTAGGTTTGGTTAGGTTAGTTAGGTTAGGTTAGGTTAGTTAGGTTAGGTTGGGTTTGGTTAGGTTGGTTAGTTAGGTTTGGTTAGTTTTGGTTAGTTAGGTTAGGTTAGGTTAGGTTAGGTTAG
>NW_022639982.1:0-121 GCF_010583005.1 Odontomachus brunneus | reverse complement strand
TATGGTTAGTTAGATTAGGTTAGGTTAGGTTAGGTTAGGTTAGGTTAGTTTAGGTTTGGTTAGGTTTGGTTAGTTAGTTTGGTTAGTTGGGTTAGGTTAGGTTAGGTTAGGTTAGGTTAGG
>NW_022639981.1:13735-13829 GCF_010583005.1 Odontomachus brunneus | reverse complement strand
ACAGTATCACTTATCTGAACCATATTAATGAATAAAAAAATGAAAAAAAATTTCGTTGAAATTTAATAAAAAATATACATGTTTGCTGTAATGA